>NW_016821253.1:2251003-2280329 GCF_001698545.2 Rhinopithecus bieti | reverse complement strand
GCGGCTTTGTTTACCTACTTAAGCCTCAGCAATGGCGGGTGCCCCTCCCCCAGCCTTGCTGCTGCCTTGCGGTTAGATCGCAGACTGCTGTGCTAGCAATGAGGGAGGCTCCATGGCCGTGGGACCCTCCCGGCCAGGTGTGGGTATAATCTCCTGGTGTGCCTGTTTGCTTAAAGCGCAGTATTGGGGTGGGAATTACCCGATTTTCCAGGTGTTGTGTGTCTCAGTTCGCCTGGCTAGGAAAAGGGATTCCCTTCTGCCTTGCGCTTCCCAGGTGAGGCAATGCCTCGCCCTGCTTCAGCTCTCGCTGGTCGGGCTGCAGCAGCTGACCAGCACCAATTGTCCGGCACTCCCCAGTGAGGTGACCCCAGTACCTCAGTTGAAAATGCAGAAATCACCGGTCTTCTGTGTCGCTTGCGCTGGGAGTTGGAGACTGTAGCTGTTCCTATTCGGCCATCTTGCTCCGCCCTCCCTAAAACATATATTTTAAAATAAAAGGCAATAGAACTCCAAGTATTGCCAGATTGAAGTAATTTACTATACATGCAGCCAAATTTATATAATACAGTGGAGTATAAAAGTGGAAAAACCTATTTTTTACAGACTGATACATCTGAGTTTGGTTTCTGGTTAAATACTTTCTAACCCTATATTTTTTTTGGCAAGTACTTAGCCTTTGCTGAGACTCAGTTTTGTCATCTGGAAAACTGAAGTAATCATAGTATTTACATCATAGAGCTTTATGAACAATAAATTATTAATTAATATACAGTTCTTAGCACCATTCCTGGAAGATAAAGATCATTCAATAAGTGTTAGCTATTAATATAAAATATTAAAGCACAATACACTAATGTTCACAATAATGGTCTAAGATTTTTGTAAAAGGTGAGATTACATATAGAATAACTTTATCAAGAGCACAGAAAAGTGATACATTATAGAAAGTCCCATCCAATGTGTTAAATGAAAAATGGACCCATTTAAGCACTGTAGAGAGAGAAGTGGGCAGTAGGCGTTGCATATGTGGGGACAAAGTGTCAGAGGTCTTCACAGGCTGTGATTGTTTTTCTGGTAGATAGTCCACTGAATGTGGGCTGGAGAGCTAGATGGTGTGGGAGGCATAACATTCAAGGTTGAAGGTTAGAGATGCTGCAGTCATTTTAATAATGAGGCTTCATGATATGAACAGGGAAGTGAGGACCTTTAACTAGAAAACTCGACTTCCTCAACTCAAAATACCCTTCCTTCCCTGATAATTTGAGGTAGCTGAAATATTCCTTTAGCTAAATTAATCCTTTAATTAGAAGAAACAACAGTGTTACAGGTAGCACATTCAGCACCTATCTCTCCAATATTTTGATCATAGTTACTCAACGGAGTAGATGACTTGGAGTGGTAAAATGTAAATATTGGAGGAAGAGCCCCTGTTTAACTCTTACTGGATGAACATGCATGCTGTCAGAGATTCAAATGCAGGCTTTCACTGGGTTACCTGTTAACTTTGCACTTCAACTGTCTCTTCTAAGTCTTGGAACAGATTTTGCAAATTCCCCTTCCAGGTGTGGCCCAAAGTTAGAGCTGGCCAAGGAAGCAACTCCATGAATCTGGGACATGAGTGAACTGGAAGCTTCTATGCCACTGGCTGGAATTTCTCTGACCAGGTTTTGAGGAGTAAAAGTACTCGGAGACTGAGCCAACAAAAGCAGCAAACAGGCTCTTTGTTGTCTCTGTAATCTGTCTTTAATCATTCCACAATTCCCTGGTTTTCTTTATAATCTGTGGCATGAGTTCACTCAATCTGCCATTTGCCCATTAATGGCAAATGCTCAGAAGACAGTGACCCTGCAAGCTCCTGCAAGGTCAGAGAGTTTGTTGCACCTTAAATAGCCCCAATATAATATCCCCATTTGCCTGGAACAGTCCCGGTTTATTTCTTTTTATTTCAAGCAAGAAAGAGTGGTAAAAAGTCAATTTATTAACAAAACTATTTATTTTGTATATTCATTTTTATCTTTATAAATGTACGGGGTACAAGTGCAATTGTGTTGTATGTATATATTATTAATAGCCATTCTGACTGGTCATTCTGACTGGTGTAAAGTGACATCTCATTTGTGAAGTCTGAGATTTTTGTGTATCCATCACCCAATAATGTACATTATATACACTAAATCATCTCTCATCGTCTACTCTCCTTCTACCCCATGACCTCCCAATTCTCTAGTGTTTATTGGTCCACACTATATGTTCATTTGTACAAATTATTTAGCTCCCACTTATAAGCAAGAACATTTGTATTTGTCTTTCTGTTTCTGAGTTGTTTCACTTAAGACAATAGCCTCCAGTCCTATTCATGTTGCTGCAAAAGGCATGATTTTATATATTTAATGCTCAATAGTATTCCATTGCATATATATATCACATTTTTATTCAATAATTCATTGATACACCCTTGGGTTGATTCCATATCTTTGCTATTGTGATTACTGCTGCAATAAATGTACAAGTGCAGGTATCTTTCTGATATAATTATTTCTTTTGTCTGGCTAGATACCTGGTAGTGGGATCACTGGATCAAATGGTAGTTCTGTTTTCAGTTCTCTGAGAAATTTCCGTACAATTTTCTATAGAGGTGGTACTAATTTACATTCCCATCAACAATGTTTAAGTGTTCCCTTTTGTCTGCATCATCCCCAACATCTATTGTTTCTTGTCTTCTTAATAATAGCCATTCTGACTGGTCATTCTGACTGATGTAAAATGATATTTCATTGGGTTTTGATTTGCATTTCCCATATGATAAGTGATGTTGAACATTGTTTCATATGCTTCTTGGCCACTCAAGTGTCTTGTTTTGAAAAACATCTATTTGTGTCCTTTGCTATCTTTTTAATGGGATTATTTGGAGGATTTTGTTGAGTTGTTTTATTTCCTTTTAAATTCTGGATTACTTTCCTATTAGATGCATAGTTTGCAAATATTTTCTCCTACTTTGCAGACTGTCTGTTCACTCTGTTGATTACTTCTTGTGTTGTGCAGAAGGTTTTGAGTATAATCAAGTTCTATTTGTCTTTGGCGATTGTTTTTGCTTGTGCATTTGAGGTCTTAGTCATGAATTCTTCACCTAGACCAATGTCCAGAAAAGTTTTCCATAGATTTTCTTCCAGTATTTCCATAGATTCAGGTCTTATATTTAAACCTTTAATCCATCTTGGGGTGATTTTTGTATATGGTGAGAGATAAATCCAGTTTTATTGTTCTGCATATAACAATCCAATTTTCCCAGCACCATTTATTAAAGAGTGCTCTTTCCCCATTGCATGTTCTTATCAACTTTGTCAAAGATCAGTTGATTGTAGATATGTGGCTTTATTTCTGGGTTCTCTATCTTATTTCCTTCATATATATGTCTATTTTTATACCAGTACTATACTGTTTTGTTTACTATAACCTTTTAGTATAATTTGAAGTCAAGTAATGTGATACTTCCAACTTGGTTCTTTTTGCTTGGGATTACTTTGGCTATTCAGGTTCTTTTTTGGTTTCATATGAATTTTAAAATAGTTTTATCTAATTCTGTGAAAATTATGTTGGTATTTGATTGATAAGGATTACATTGAATCTGTAGATTTGTGGATGTTTTTCTATTTGTTTGTGTCATCAACAATTTCCTTCAATAATCTTCTATTGTTTTTCTTATAGAGATCTTTCACTGCCTTGGTTAAACATATTTCTAGGTATTTTGTTTCAGTTTTCAGCTACTGTAAATGGAATTACCTTCTTCACTTAGTTCCCAGCTTAATAATTACTGGTATATAGGAATATTACTGATTTTGTACTTTATTTTGTATTCTGAAACTTCTTTACATTTATTTATTAAATTTAAGAGATTTTTGGTAGTGTGTTTAGGGTTTTCCAGATATAAAGTCACATCATCAGAAAACTGATAATTCAAATTGCTCTTTTCCAATTTGGATGCCTTTTCTTTCTTTCTCTTGCCTGATTGCTTTGGCTAGGACTTCCAGGACTATGTTGAATAGGCATGGTGAAAGTAGGCATACTTGTTTCATTCCAGTTTTAGAGGGAATACTTTCAACTTTTCCCCGTGGTAGGATGTTGGATGAGGATTTGTCAAAGATGGCCTTTATTATTTTGAGGTATGTTCTTTCTATACCTAGTTTGTTGAGGGTTTTTATCCTGAAAAAAATGTTGAATTTTATCAAATGTTTTTCCTACATCTTTGAGATGATTTTATTTCTTTCTTAATTCTATATCTATCATGTATCCCTTGTATTTATTTGTGTATTTTGGACCATCCTTGCATACCTGGAATAAAACCCACGTAATCATGGTGTATTATCATTTTGACATGCTGTTGTACTCAGTTTGCTAATATTTTGTTGAGGACTTTTTCATCTATGCTCATCAGGAATATTGGTCCGTCATTTTCTTTTTTGTTGTTGTTGTTGTATTCTTGTCTGGTTTTAGTATCAAGGTGATACTGGCTTCATAGAATGAGTTAGAAAGATTCCTTCCCTCCTCAATTTTTTGGAACTGTTTCAGGATGATTTCTTCTTTTTACATTTGGTAGAATTGGGCTATGAATTTATCTGGTCCTGGGATATTTTCATTGGTGTTTAGGGGAGATTTTTTTATTACTGATCAATCATGCTACTCGTTACTCTTGTTCCTGGTCAGTTCTGAATTTTTCTTTCTCTCTGGTTCAATCTTGAAAGATTGTGAGTTTCCATAAACTTATCCATTTCTTCAAGATTTCCCAGTTTGTGAGCTTATAATTATTCATAATAGTGTCTGATGATCTTTTGTATTTCATAGTATCAGTTGCAATGTCTTCTTTTTCATTCCTGATTTGTTTATTTGGATTTTCTCTTTGTTTTCTTGGTTAGTCTGCCAAGTGGTTTATCAATATTAACTTTTCAAATAACTAACTTTTCACTTTGTTGATATTTTGTATTTTTTGGGGGACTCTATTTCATTTAATTCTTTTCTGATCTTTGTTATTTATTTTCCTCTGCTAACTTTGAGTTTAGTTTGCTCTTGTTTTTCTAGTTCCCCGAGGTGAGAAATTGGGTTGTTAATTTGTGATCTTTCTACCTTATTGATGTACGCATTTGATATTGTAAACTTCCCTCTCAGCACTGCTTTTTCTGTATCCCATAGGTTTACTATGTTGTCTTTCCATTTTTGTCTTTAAACACATATAATTACCTCCTAATTTTTTTCTTGACCCAGCGATCATTCAGTAGCATGTGGTTAAATTTCCATGTATTTGTATAGTTTCTGACATTTCCGTTGGTCTTGATTTCTAGTTTTATTCCACAGTGGAATAAAACCAGTTGTTTGAGAAGATACCTGTTTTAATATTGATTTTTAAAAATTTATTGATATTTGTTCTATGTCCTAACATATGGTGTCTTAAAAAATGTTCCATAGACATTGAGAACACATGGACACAGAGAGGGAAACAGCACACACCAGGGCCTGTTGAGGGGTGCGGGGTGAGGGGAGGGAACTTAGAGGACAGGTCAATGGGTGCAGCAAAGTACCATGGCACCCGTTTACCTATGTAACAAACCTTCACGTTCAGCACATGTATCCCAGTTTTGTTTGTTTGTTTGTTTGTTTGTTTTGTTTTGTTTTGGAAGAAATAAAAAAATAAAAACTTCCGTGGGCTGATGAGGAGAATGTATGTTCTGCAGTTGTTGGGTAGAACGTTCTGTCAATGTCTGTTAAGTCCGCTTGCTCAAAAGTCCAATTTAAGTCAGAGTGTTTCTTTGTCAACTTTCTGTTTCAATGGTCTGTCTAGTCCTGTGAGTGGGGCGTTGAAGTCCCCCACTATTACCCATTATTGTGGTGTTGCTGTCGATCTCATTATTTAGATGTTGTAATATTTGTTTTATGAATCTGGGTGCTTTCATTTTGGGTGCACGCATATTTAGGAATGTTATATGGTCTTGCTGAATTGATATTCATGTATTTATGTAATGACCTTCTTTGCTTTCTTTTAATGTTGTTGATTTAAAGTCTCTTTTATCTGATATTAGTATAGGTGGTCCCGCTCACTTTTGGTTTCTATTTGTGTGGAATATATTTTTCTTTTCCCTTACTTTCAGTCCATATGTGTCTTTATGGATAAGGTGAGTTTTCCGTAAGTAGAACATGAGAGTTGGATCATGTCTTGTTTTCTCAATATCATGTTGCTTTATCCAGCTTCCTGGAAACTTTCATTGTAGTGAGGTGTTATTATTCTTATTTGAATATAGGCAGGATGGATGGGGTGGCCATCCACTTTGTAGCTACAGCTACCACCCTGACCTCACGAGGAAATGTCTGTAGTGCATGCAAGATGGATAGAGTTTCTATGTTCACATGTGGCTAAAACTGACAGATAACCAGCTATAACCCGTTCTCTTTCTTCAACACTCTCTAATATGATAGAAGTAACAGCTCTTTTTCAAGGTCAGCCCATGAATAAAACCAAATGTTTTTAGATGTGAGAAGTTGCGGAAAGCTGGCCCTTTGGTCTGGGTGGTGGTTGAAGATGTAGTCAGAGCTGCAGCCCTTGCTGACCATCTCCTGTTCCAGCTAGCATCCTGGCAGTGGGAGGCCCTAAAACACCCAATGCCTATTACAGACTAAGTGGGGGGAGATTGGATTATGGTTGGGTAAATGTGGAGTATGCATAAAAAATAAAAGTACTGCAGCAGTCCTCTGTAGTAAATTTAGAGGGTGGTCTGGATACCTTTACTACAATTGTTCGGGCATTCATCTTGTTACGTAAATATTTAGCCATTTATTTCATATTTAATAATAATTTTAAAATTTTGCAATAGACCTATTATGCAGTTATTCTTTAACCAGAGGATAGAAGAATGAAGAAAGAAAATAAAGAAGAAAGGAAGGGAGGAAGGAAGGAAGGAAGGAAGGAAAAATGAAAAGAGAGAGGGTGAAATGTATTATATATTACAAAAGAGTGTGTTTAATGAAAAAACAAATATTTTTCTCAAGAAGTTCAATGACCAATGTGTAACTTTTACACTTTGTTTGCCAAAATTTCTATCTAGTAAAGGTACCTTAGCGATGTCACTAAGCACATAAAATTCATAAGGCACACATCTTGTAAGAAAACATTTGTATCTCCTTGAAATATTCAGATGTTTTAGTAGCTTTTTATTTGAAATAAATTTCGATTTACAAGAAAATTGCAAAACTTGAGAGTGACCTTATGCCCATTGCTCATCTGTCCCTAATATTAACAAGTTGTGTAATCATGAGTCCATTATCCACGCCAGGAAATTAACATGGTTTAATACTACTAACAGACTTTATTTGTGATTTCCCAGTTTTCCCTACAGCCCTTTTCTTGTTCTAATGTCCCATATACATTGTGTACACTTTTCATGTCTCCCATGTGTCCTCTAATCTGTGACAATTCTTCACTTTTTCTTTGTCTTCCATGAACTTGATGAAAATGAAATCTGTGCCTAAAGACAATAACATATGATGTGTGATTGCAGAAAGTGTGGTACATGTCACTCAGCGAAGCAAAACATTTCTTTTAGATCAAAAAAGTGTTATAAATTAATCTCTCCGGTTCCAAGCTTACCTGTGCATGTATGAGAAGTGAAGCAATCACTGCCATTGTTCCAGTTTCATTAGCTGAAGAAACCCTTTGCAAACGGCTGCAGGAAGCCAGTTTTATTTCAGTGTCATAGATGCCTCAAGTAGAGAAAGCAAAAAATAGATAAATTTGGTGAAGAGGTTGAACATTGAAAAAATTGTTTATATTTTCAGTGATATTAATAGTATACATGTTGATGGAACCTGGCTGGCATAATACAATGTAGGTACTAAAATAAGAAATTTTGTTATACATAGACACACATATGGATTTTGTCAATTAAACCACAACAAAACTGAAGGGGAAAAAAGGAACCTATAGGACAGAAATGCATTTGGAATTGGTTGTGGCATATTGAAATGGAATTCATATCTCAATTGAAACAAAGTCTTTTTTTTTTTTTTTTTTGACGGAGTCTCACTCTGTTGCCCAGGTGCAGTGGCACGAACTGAGCTCACTACAACCTCCACCTCCTGGGTTCAAGTGATTCTCCTCTCTCAGCCTCTGGAGTAGCTGGGATTATGGGCGCAATCTGTGATAAATAATATTCTAAGTTAGAAAAATAAGCTGTAGTTTTCAAATAGATGGAGAGAGAGAGAAAGAACTCCAATTTTTTTGTGACAATTATGACAATGAATTAAAAACAAAATTCAACATGACGGTACACACTGTCTCTTTTTGCTGCAGTTATAATTAGTTTTTTAAATAAAAATATAACTGTTTAGAAAATTACTTGTAAATAAACTCATGTCATTCTTTGGGTTGAATAATTTGATAGAGACCTGATTTTTACTTGGATAATTGTATATTCAGTGAAATATTTAAAATACCATACACAAAGTTTATTTCATAGATCTTGTCTTAGAGAAATATCTATCCAATGAATAAAATCTAAATGGGTTTGGTTTTAAACTAAATTATCAGTCAATTAACTTGTTTTTTTTTTTTTCATTACACTTTAAGTTCTGGGATACATGCATGTGCAGAATGTGCAGGTTTGTTACATAGGTATACACATGCCGTGGTGGTTTGCTGCACCCATCGACTCTGCACAGCAAAAGGAACTATCATCAGAATGAGCAGGCAACCTACAGAATGGGAGAAAATTTTTACAATCTATCCATCTGAAAAAGGACTAACATCCAGAATCTACAAGGAACTTAAACAAATTTGCAAGAAAAAAACAAATAACCCCACCAAACATGAACAGACACTCCTCAAAAGAAGACATTTATGTGCCCATGAAACATATGAAAAAAAGTTCATTATTACTGGTCATTAGAGAAATGCAAAAATCAAAACCACAATGAGATACTCTCATGCCAGTTAGAATGGTGATCATTAAAAAGTCAGGAAACAGCAGGTGCTGGAGAGGATGCGGAGAAATAACTTGTTTGTGTTTTAAAATTCCTCTTTATTTCCATTTTCTCAACTGTTATATGGCTGCCTACACGACGTAACTTGCAGCTCTTATGTGAGGAGAAAATGAGATAATTAATAGATGCAAAGTGCCTACCACAATATATAGCACTTAAAACTATTCCATAAATGGTTGTTACTATTGTTTTTCCAGACTTTTTTATCTCTAAATATCTGGCATATTACAGGGGCTCAATAAATCAATACTGTAAAGTAAGTTAGTTAGAAGTGCCCAGCTGGGATAAAACAATTTTGTGCTTTTATATTTACCTAAGAATTGATATAAATTAAGCAATACTTTATTATCTTCAGTGTGGCCTATGTTTTATCTTCTGGCTTTTCTCATGGTCACTAGTGCCTGGGGGAGTTCTCATTTGCAATACCAGAACTTTCTCTCCGTAGGACTCCATTTGACATCAAATAATGATTCTTGCAGACACGGGAACAGATCATGTAAAAGCGATGGAGGGACTGAGCTGTCTTGTATATGTGATATTTATTATTACTGTTGAGACACGAGAACATGAGCATTCAATGAGCCACAGCTTTGAAAACAATTGGCAGTGAGGTTAGAAGTTGTGAAAGCAGAGATACGGGTTTCACAATTGGATTCTGAGCTGCTTACATGCAGTAAGACAGGACGATTTTGCCTGACATATTTGACCCCAAATGATTACAGTTGTGATTGACCATTGAAGGAAAGTAGTTCAGAGGAGAAAGTGCCCATCTGCAGAGTACCTAGAGGCATGGATGAAGGCACCACTCTGCCTTCCCACTAACCCACAGAGGTGGTTCCTGTGACCTGCTCCCAGAGCCTGTCAGAGACAGGCAGTCTGTCCCTGTCCACAGGGCCCCACTTTCATAGCAGAAGACAGTGCCACAGGTGGGAAATTCGGGTGTCAGGTGTCTATTGAGGAATAAAAATCAAATTATGTGTAAGGAAGAAAGAAAACTTGTATTATAGTTTCTTTCCTATTATTCTTTAAAGGAACTGGTGCACCCTTGGAAGTTAAGCTTTCTGTAACTAAACAAGAAAGTCAAAATGACACAATGCAGTGGACAAAGAAAATATAAAAAAGCAAGAAAAGATGCATGAAGTAAACTTTCTGGTAGAGAGAGAAGCTAGGAAGGTGTAATAATGGCAAAAAAAAAAAAAAAAAAAAAAGAAAGAAAAGAAAAGAAAAGAAAAGCTAAAAGTAAGCATGAGAGGAGGATTTCCGGGGAGGTTACTGACAGTGATAGTCCGAGCTCAGGTGCAGGCTGGCGATGAAGACCTCAGAGGCACAGAAGGAACAATGAAGGCATCAGAGGCACCCATGGGAATTTATTAATGGAGAGAATATTGTGGCAACAAGAAAATTTCATTTTGTTCTAGTCCAGAGTAAATGAGGAAAAGAGAAAAGAGTTACAGACATCAGAAGAAGAAATTGTAGTTAATAATAAAGGCACGCTGGCCCATTCATGTTGCTGTCAGACAGGCTCTAGCCAAAGTTTAAGAAATAGGAAAGTGATTAACACAGGTTTATAAAGCCATCAAGCATGAACTATTTAGGGAACTCTCTTCATGTCCAGCAGGAGGCTACCTCTATATGAAATAAACTGTATAGTGGCTATAAACATAACACAAAAAAACAGTTTTAATGCTTATATGAAGATAAATATTCATCAATATTGTTCAGAAAATTTACTGAACATAAGTGGAAGTTATTGCAAAAATAAAAACAAACTTGGAAAACCAAATTTATCCTCAATGCTGAACATGACAGGAATTAAGAATTAGAGAAAAATTAGTACAAAGCACATTTGGAATAGAATCGAATGATCATTTAACTAGAAAACTTAAGGACTAAATCTTGATAAAAATTGCTGATAAGGGAGAAAATCTACTTTAACAATATCCGATATGCACAGATGAGTTCCTTCTCTGTTCCCTTTCTCCACCAGAAATTGATAAAATCTATTGAAGAGAATTATGGAAAATAAAAAATGGTAGGTGTATGTTAATACACAAAATATAAAATAAACATTAAAGGGCCGTGGATGCTTGTATTTAAAATGTTTTAGTTTTAGAGTTGAAGAAAAGCTAAACTTGAGCATAGGGATAATCCAATTTTTTTATTCTTATTTTTAATAATTTTAAAATTAATTAAAATTTTTAAAATGTGTTTTTTGACATATTGGTATGTATTATTCCTCTGTCCCTATTATTGGTGAAATATCCATGACAAATAATAATTCACTATAGGTCAACATTAGCAAAAGAATTATATTGTTCAAGACATCAGTCTTGACTGGTTAGTATGAGGACTTTCTTCTCTTTATATTCTTTAAATTGTTTCTTTGGTGCTCTAAATTGCCTTAGTTTTATTTTTTATAAAATTTTTCAATCTTCTCTTCAAATAAGTTAACCCTCCAGGGATCATTAATTAAATATGCCCAAGTGGAGTTTAGAGGATTGATAGTGACCTTTCTGTGTTCTAAAGAGTAATATATTTTTCTCAAATCCCCATTTAAATTGTTTAATCATGAAAAAATTCCTCTCATTTCCGAGCTGGTGAGTGTCTAAATAGAGTCTTGATGTATCTACTTTTTAAAATACAAATGTATGTAAGTATGTAAGGAGCCAGATTATCAGATCTTCTGGTCTATGTTTCCTCTGCTTCTTCAAATATACTCCATTTTTCTAATGACAATGTGAACAATTATTAGGATTCAACGTTCTTCAACTCAATACACTTTGAGTGCTCATTTTATATAATGTGTTATTCTTGGGTGTATAAAGCATAGAAAGATAAATGATTCATTCTTTCTGGGGCAAATCAGCCATAAGTCAAATCATTACAAAATAAAGTATTCCATGGTGAGGGTTAAACCAGAGGAAAACCCAAATAAGGTGACAGAAGAGAAGGGGATCTATGGGAAACCCTCCTGAAATTCACCCAGTTCCTTGAAGGGTGGTGGGTAAGTAGTCTTTTAATAGAGACTTCACTTTCCTCCTTGTTTACCTTGAAGACAGAGCCAGAGGTGAAAAGAGGTGAAGTAATTAGGATGAATTGGAATGAAATTTAGGGTTCTAAAATCTACTTATTTTCTTAACAGTACTTCTTCAGGTTCCTCCCTTTCTGGCGTCGGCTTCTATCAGTATACGGCACCACAGACTGCTCACTTGTGAGGTAAGCCTTACTTCTTAATTCCAGGGATTGCTCTGACAATTATTTTTTCTTTCTTTCCTTCTTTTGAAACTGCTTTAGTTTTTCTTAGATTTTGCTTGTCGAGCGTCCTCATTCATTCATTCACTCCCCCTTCGTTCACTTAACACATTCAGTAGGCAGCTAACTATTGCCACATGTGTTGCTGAGTGTTCATGTAACACGAGTGAACAAAGCAGGGTGGTTCCTCACCTCGTTGGTTCTGTGAGCAAAGAGACAAGTCCCTTTGAGAGACCACGGGAGGATGGAGGAGAGCCACAGAACGTGTCATGTATTAGTCAAGGCAAGGAGAGTGGGAACACTCAAAGATAATGTGGGGAATTTGGGAGATGGGTTCGTCCAGTTAGACCTGGAAAAGAGGGCAGGCAGGTGGGTCCACGACACGGCGGTTCAGGGGAGAGAGCTGAGGGAAACCCGGACAGCCTTGCTTGGTGGAAATTTGCACATAAAAATGGAGTGAGCTTTATAAGATTCTGAAAGAAATGTGAACCAAGGATTTTTATATCCAGCCAAAAAACACCCTCAAGCCTCAGGGAATGTGTTCCCATAAGTTTTTCTTGAGGAGCCTTCTAGGCAGTGAAGGCTAGAAGCAAATTTGAATGGAAAGACTGTATCATCATTAAACAGACAGCTCCGCATAGACATTACACTACGTGTTGGTAAAAGGTAGAAAGTATCATATTTAATGGTTATATCTTTTGACAATATAACTATAATTCAACCATAAAAACTGAGGAAGAACCAGACAACCAATTGGAAAAACAATTTTGAAACTTCTCAGTAATCATATTGATGGTGGTAATACTTAGTACTGTCCTTTTGAGACTAATACACTTTTTAGGGCTAAAGCAAAAAGAAAGTAATTATGGGATATTTTAGATAAATCATCTGCACAGTCCTTGATAGATTTTTTAAACAGAAGAAGGTAGATGTGAGCTATATAAGTGATATGGTTTGGCTGTGTCCTCAGTCAAATCTCTTCTTGAATTGTAGCTTGCATAATTGCGGCGTGTCATGGGAGGGACCCAGTAGGAGGTAATTGAATCATGAGGACGGGATTTTCCTGTATTGTTCTCGTAATAGTGAATAGTGGACAAGGACTTCCCCTTGCACACATTCTCTTGCCTGCCGCCATGTAAAACATGACTTTGCTCCTTACTCACCTTCAGCCATAATTGTGAGGCCTCCCCAGCCATGTGGAACTGTGAGTCAATTAAACCTTTTTTCCTTTATAAATTGCCCAGTCTTACAGATATCTCTATCAGCAGCATGAGAACAGGCTAGTACAATAAGAGACTACATGAAAAACCTGTGGTCCTGAATTTGGTGGGAAGTATAAATAGGAACTTATAACTTGTTTGATCTCCTGGCTGCATTCACTGAAAAAGCCTAGAAACAATGTGAGTGCAGTGGCAACATTCATCCCTAGCCCCAGACAGTGGTCCAGAAATATCATTCCTCAGGAAAAGAAATGAGAACTTCTCAGGAAACTGGAATGGAAGGGCACAAAATAAGCCTGGGACATCATGACATACCACATGGAAAGAAGGCTCTCAAAGACTACTGGCATCATCTCAAAGACACAAGGTTCACTGTGAAGAGGCCCCACCGCCCAAAGATGCAACAGCTTGAGTTTCAATGAGGAAGATAATGATAATGCATAGAAACCTAATGAATATGTTTAAATCCACCTCATAGAAAACTTTTTAAAAAATTAAATGGTCACATTTGAAAGATGATAGGAAACTAATTATCTTGATAACAGTAAAGAAAGGAAAGAACCAAGTACTTATTCTGCCTTTCCCACATGAAGTCTACCAGAGACCAAATCGTGCAGGTGAGGGAAGCTTCTCCTTATAAAAATATTACATCTAATAAGGAAAAATTAAGCGATTGAATTAGAACATCACCATTTTTCAATCTCTACAGAATCTATTTATTAGTCAGTGAGGAGCAACCACTGATAACAGCACCAAAATATCCCAAACATGACATGTTTCCTGATGGAAACACTTGGCCCCATGAAAGGCAGGCCTCAGGTGTGGAATGCAATCCTCCTAAAGCCTGGAGTCCAGGATGCCCTAGGCAGGAAACGCAGAGGACAGAAGAGTGCGTTGAACTGCACCATGCACATGAAGTTAAGAAAAACGCAGGAAACTCCATGATCCAGGTGAATTTGAGGAGGAAGAAAGCCACTGTGTCAGGATTCAGCATGTAGAGAGGCCTGGTGTGGGGGGCTGGAAAAGTCCTATTTTTTGACCTGAGTGGAGGTCAACAGAGTGGTTTCCTTCAGAAGAATTTATTTTCTCTGCATCTGTTCTGTGTTATACTCCTGTATCTTTTTTATTTTATAACTTAAAAAGGTTGAGAGACAAAATAGAAAAGGCCTGTGTATCTATACTGTTATGTTTGGAGGAGATTAAGATAGAGATAAAATGGTCTTCGGCTATGCTGGCAAACATTATATATGTTTTAAAATGTAAGCATTTTCAGATATGTAGAAAAATATGAGAAATATATAATACCAAGTATACAACATAAATTACCTAATGTTAACGTGTTGTCATTTTTGTTTCATGTTTAAAAAAATAAATGCAACCCTGAATATAAGTTAGGTCCTCTTCTTTTCACCCAAATTCTCATTCCCTTTATTCCCCAACATTCCTCCCTAGAGGGAACCAACACCATGGTTTATAGTCACAAAAACAGTAACAATGTAGCCTCCAGCATTAGTTGAACATATTAGGTGTGGACACACTTTGCTCGCTTTGTAAGAATCAACTCTTGGAATTGTCAGGACAACCTCATGAAGCAGGTGCTGCTGTTTTTCTCATTTTGCACAGGAGAAAACACAGGCACAAGGGTCACTTGCTGACGACCCCAGAGCTGGGAAGCCGCGAAGCCAGTGCCCAGACCCAGGCAGGTGGTTGTGTGGGTTCAGGGTGTCTGTCCACAGAACCACCAGGGCCAGCATGGCTGCGTGGAGTGAGCATGATAACAGAGTGATGATCTTGCATGCAGAAATTGCACCTTACCTCCTTATGGTTATATTATATTGTCTGCATTGAAATTATATTAGTTAGGACCTCTAGCATTAAGTTGAAGATAAAATCCTGGTCGAAAGGCCACACGTTTGGAGACTGTCTTACCTCTTTTGTGATTTTTGGACTCCATTAAATAATTAAATCATTGAATGTACTGGCTGGCAGTCACAACAAATAAAAAGGTCTTAGTGGAGGTAACATTCTTCATTTCTTGAGGCCTGTTTTCTCAACTATAAAGACAAGTGAGTCTACCATATTTCTAAGTTTTTCTCTTATCTTCAATTTTTGCAGTTATTGTTGTATTGCATAAGTGACCATTCAGTTCTCATTATAAAATAGGGATATTCAAAATATAAAGATAGATGTCTTATATTTTTTAAAGAAGCTGCTGAGGAAAGGCCAGATGAATGGATTTTATTATTTTTTGATTAGTGTAACAAGTAGAAAACAATGTTTAAACAATGTCTGAGCATAACATAACATTAATTGCATTAAAGCTGGCAGTGGAACTCTATGCTTGTTTTTTTTCTTATTCTTTATTTGCATTTTCTAATTGATGACAATAAACATGAAACTCGAAAAATAAAATGAGAACAAATCCAAGATGCTTGAAGTATATACACTATATTTTAATAAATGTGCCTTTTTCCTCCCTAATTACCATGCCTGTGAAATCAGGCCTGCTGTTCTCCTGAGCTCTCCTCAGAACCTCGCCCTGGCTCTTTACTCTGCCCTTCCACTTAGCCCCTTCCAGTTTCTGTGGCCCTTCTCTCCCTTTGCTGTCTGTCTCTTCCTGATCTCACAGTGCTGCTCGGTAGGAGTGGTAGGTAGCAGGCGTTTTCTGCTGAGGACCTACTAAGTGTCCCCACTGAACACACACAGGTCTTGCCGTGCAAGAATTGACCTGACCGTTCTCTGCGTGTCCTGTTTTGATGCTCAGCCCCTGCTGGAGGTCATGCTGCAAGTTGATCCTTCACCTACACTAGGGTCTAACTCCCCACCCATTACGAACGCCCATGCTCTTGTTAGAACAAGTGTTACTAGCTTTTTGCCTGCATGTTGGCTTTGCTGGATTCTTGCAGATCTCTGACTCTTTTTTGCATTATTAAATGTGCTCAATCTGCCTTTGGTGTTCTTCACAGTGTCAAGGGCCAAAGAAGCCAGGAGGCCTCAGAAGCAGATTCTAATCAGGGTTTCTTGTGGCTGAGATTTTGAGACTGAGACAAATACAGGTTTTTATTTGAGACCCATCTTTCAGACCCAGGTTTTAAGGCATACATTTAAAAATTTGCCTAACAAGGTAACAACCTTTTAAACACATCATACTTTTTTGTCTGAACAGTATTAACAAATGGAGAATCTATTTTATTTACTAGAATTGATATTTTAACAATTTTGGATCTTTCTAGACATTCATCTTCCAAGAATAAAGATTTTTCTGCAATGAAGAAATTACATAAGATATGGCAGGTAACCTGAAGGTATCCCAAACTTATCTTGAATAACTTAAGCCTTGTCTTAAACAATATAAAGCTCTGGAATAAATATGATCCTGATGAAAGAGAAGAGAGTATTTTGAATGTCTTAAGTTTGAGTATTTTTTAAATCACTCATATTATTTTATAAGTATATCTTCTGACTTTCAAATTAAGTAAAATAATATATGGAAGGTATTTTGTGAAGTCCCTCTCTCACTTAGATCTGGCTAAAGGAACACAGCAAATTCAGTGAGACTTAGCTTGAAATCCACGGTGCAGATACACGTATTCACATTTGAGTTAATGTCCCAATTTGAGCTCTAGTGGCCTAGAAAAGAATTTTTAATTTCCTGCTAACCAAACATTCTTAGGTGTCTTTAAGATAGTATAATTCTAATGGACAAACCACCAGGTTTATTCATGCAGGCTACTACTCCATCCTGAGTGAGTGACTGTGGCAGCTTAAAGGATCTCTTTCTGTCTCTGTCTGCCTGTCTCTGTCTTTGTCTCTCTGTCTCCCTCTATCTCTATCTCTGTTTTCTCTCTGTCTCTCTCTCACTTCTTCTCTCATCAGTGATTTCAGACCGGTCACCATCTTCTAGACTTCAGCTTTCTAAACTGTAACATAGATCATCTCTAAGTTAGCCTTTTCACTTCTAATTTCCTATAATTCTAACATCTGCTTGTGTTTTTATTATAAGTGAATTTGGAAAATGAGATTCCAATTCTACAAACTAAAGTAGATTGTCTGCATTAGGCAACTATTTCAGATAAATTTAAAGAGTGAGGTTCCAAACACCACTTCTCATGGCCTCCATAAAATAACATGGAATTCAACTCCAGCCTTTGAAATTCTTTTCAGATGAGGGTGAAAGTAGGTTCAAGGAAAAACAGCACAGCTCATGAATGCATACATTCAGAAATAGTGCTGAAGAAGCGTGTCTCAGCCACCCTGGTGTAAAACTTGCCATCAACCACAGAATGTTGTCAGGAGAGGCCTCTGAAATTTACATTGGTAAAAGCTCTAAAAGCCAATACAATATACGTTGTTGTCCACACTGGACTTCCAGAAAGGTTAGGGAATGAATAGCAGAGCAAGTCAAACAGAAACGCAGGTCCAGAGCCCTGGGGAATGGACAGGCTTCCTGCGAAGGGCCTGTGGCAGTAATAGGACAGACGGGCTGACCCTGGGGACCCAGGGAAACATAAGGCAGGAAGAGCAGGTCTAGAATAAACAGCACTGACCAAGATCCCAAACTCCGAAGCTGCAGAATATCCCATGCCTTTCTTTTTTGTTACATACAAGCAGAGGAATCTAAACAGAACAAAAGTTCCAAGATCATACAATAACAACCAGCTGCCAACATTGAAGCAGGCAGAAGGGAAGGATCCACAAAGACGTTTTTAAGGTCCGGGACAGGAGTCCAAGCACGTGTCCCAGTGTTGAGCAAACATTCATGCATTCAGTCAGTCAACGAAAATTTATTAATATTTACGTCTATGTGTGCAAAAGTGCTGGGTCTTTGGTTATCGGCAGTATTTCACATTCCTCCGTATTCCTCCGTATTCCTCCGTATTCCTCCATACAGTACTTCTGTCCTTTCTGTAGACCAGGGGAAGCCCAGCAGACCTATCCCAGTGTGAAACTAGAGGAGAAAGCTGGCAGGTTCTATCCGAGAATTCAATATGGCAGTCACCGGCTCAAAGTGTGGCAATTAAACCCTTGAAATGCTGCTGGTACGAATTCTGATGGGCTTTAAGTGCAGAACACACACCAGATTGTTTTTAAAAATGTAAAATAGGCCAGACACAGTGGCTTATGCCTGTAATCCCAATGCTTTGGGAGGCTAAGGCAGGCAGATCACGAGACCAGGATCTCAGACCAGCCTGGCCAACATAGTGAAACCCCGTCTCTACTAAAACTACAAAAATTATCCCGGCATGTTGGCAAGCGCCTGCAATCCCAGCTACCTGGGAGGCTGAGGCAGGAGAATCACTTGAACCCTGGAAGCGGAGGTTGTGGTGAGCTAAGATTGTGACATTGCACTGCAGCCTGGGCAACAGAGTGAGACCTCGTCTCAAAACAAAAAACGAAAAACAAAAACAAACAAAAACCACTGGGCGCCATGGCTCATGCCTGTAATCCCAGCACTTTGGGAGGCAGAGGCGGGCAGATGAGCTGAGGTTAGGAGCTCAAGACCAACCTGGCCAACATGGAGAAACGACGTCTCTACCAAAAATACAAAATTAGCCGGGCGTGGTGGTGCACGCCTGTAATCCCAGCTACTAAGGAGGCTGAGGCAGGAGAATCACTTGAACCTGGGAGGCGGAAGTTGCGGTAAGCCAAAATTGCGCCACTGCACTCCAGCCTGGGTAACAAGAGCAAAACTCCTTCTCCAAAAAAAAAAAAAAAAGTAAAATATCTCATTAATAAATTGAATTCTGATTAATAATATTCTACATGTATTAAGTAAAATGAATTATCAAAGCTTATTTCAACTGTTTCTGTTTTGAAATATGTAGCTATTAGAATAAATTTAATTAAACATGAGGCTTACAGTATATATCTTTTGTAAGGAACTGAACTAGTCCAATGTTTCTCAAACTTCACTGTGCATACAGTTCACAGAAGAATTAGGTTAAAGTGCAGATCCTGAGTCAGTGGGTCCAAGAGAGGCCCAAGAAGCTGCATTTTCAACAAACTCTCTGGAGATGCCCATGGCTCCTACATCTATCCCAAGAATAAGATGAGATAGAAGACAAAGGCACTTTTAGTCCATCATTGGGAAACAGAACACCTGCTGTGTAGTGTATTAAAAGAAAAAACAGGAATCGTCCTTTATTACAAATTAATAAGACTAAGACTACACATCAATGGAACATTGTTAAGATATTTCTCCTTGCAAAGTTTCTTCCAGTTTGATATCACAAAAGGGTTGGTAACTAACTGTGCCCTAAAGTTTGTGGGGTTTGTTTAGCCTACTTACTTATTTCATTTCTGATAGAATTTGGACTGTGGCACAATTTATTTCCTTTCTGGAGTCTAAGGGATTTTGCATTTGCAGCTGACAGAGGAAGAAGTTTTGGAGCCAGAACTCCATCGGATTTGTGTGGAGCAGGGCCACTCCCACAAAGGCTCAGAAGATGTGAATGAATGAACGAGACTACTTCTCAGAAAGCAAGCAGGCCAGGGTTTGGGGTGAAGGGCAGCAGCAGATCCATGATGAGAGGTAGAAAAGGAGAGACTGTGCCAGAGCTTGGGCTGTTACCTTGAAAGACCCAGGGTTTAGGTGTTTGTGCGTGTGTGTGCCCTTGTATTCTGTGTCTGTGTATTGTATCAGTGAAAGCTCTGAGATACAAGCAAAGGAAACCAGTGGGCTCATTTCAGCAGAAAAGGCCATTTATTAACAAGATACTGGCATCTTGCCGAATGCCCAGGAGTGGAAGATGAGGAGAGAAGGCTGTGGCCATTTCCAATGTCCAGGCCGCACAGCTGAGGGAGTTCACTCAGAACAGCTCCAGCACCTCCTCCGTCCTTGCACTCACCGGAGAAGCCTTCTCCACTCGCCCAGGCTCTCAGGGTGCCACCTTCCTCCATGAAGCATCATCATGGAGTGTCTGCTATTTCCATCCCGTGCTGCCCCACATCAGCACACATCCCTAAAAACCACTTAGGCATCTTAACGCAATCCTCTCCTGATCGAGAACATTCCCCCCATTCTTAGAAAGGAAGGGCTTGATTCTCTGTGCTCAGCTCCCAGTCCAGGATTCCTAGCTTGTGTCCACTTCTTCTCTATTCTGCCATAATTCCACGTCAATATGCTTCGTACTGTAGGCCACTATCGCCTTAAAATGACAGGGGAAAGAGAGAAAAGCAGAAAATTAATTCAGTTGTATAAAGATGTACATGACCCAGGAAGGAAGATAAATGCAGTCAAATATTCTAAGCCTTTTGTCTACAAGATGAGCATCAGCATCTTCCCGGCTCCATCCCGGGCCCTCTGCCTCCAGCCGGCTCCTCAGCTGGTCAGAGGTGCTCACCTTGTAGGATGGCATCTGCACGGAGAGATGAGTTCTCAGTGTTGGCAGCTCTAGTCTTCCTTTGACTGTTAGAACTGAACCTGGCATTAGTGAAAGATGCCCCAAGAATCTTCTTTTTGCTTTTAGGGTAGTCATTAGTGCACCAAGATGTCTTATTTAAGATGAAAAAAGGAGGGGCTTTCAGTTCATGGCCCTAAAGTCAGAGCAGGGACCTCCCCGTGTAGCGGTCCCTGTGTTCCTTTGATAATCTGGGTCAATCCTTTTACTGAACACCTAACCCCTATGCAGCCTGCTCCCACAGTAGCCTGAGCCTCCAAAGAGAGAAAGCCAGGAGTGGAAGGCAAAGCTTCTTGCCTTTCTGTTTACAAACATAACCTGGCTATTCCCCAGACAATCAGATTCTAGTAACTTTATAAGGTGCAGACCCCTATATTTTTGTTGAATTCACCTTCTGGTCTCTAGTAAGTCTCTATTTTATGAAGAAACGTAGCATGAATACCGGCCCCTCCTCTCCAGGTTCTCGCAGTGTTCTGTCATTGCTGTAGTGGGGCCACCCTTATGTCCTCTGGGCAGAGAGAAATTGTATTTTCTGCAGAGATAAAGAATTAATGTAACCTAGGATAAGACAGTGAAGATGTGCTCTTGTTCCTAAAATATGAAGAAATACTAATCTTGGTCTTATCCTGTCATTGGGATAACATCCATTTCCTTGTGATTGGAGCTGTGAGGATTTGCTGGAGTAGAGAAGCTACATTTGGAACGTCGTCCTCTGTCAGCTCATGGTAGCTCACCACGGTTCTCCAGACTTCCGTCTTCTGTGCTAGCCCCAACCAGTGAATGAAAGAAGGTAAGACAAACATGCCAGCCATTATCACCACTGGCAACTTTACAGCTATCATTTCTCCAGCAATGTCGCAGTGCTTTCGATTTACTATGTTGATATTCCATTTATTAGGGATCCAGGGAGGGGATTCTGCCAGCTATTGAAAATATCTTTTTTTTTTTTTTTTGAAACTGAGTCCCGTATGTCACTTAGTCTGGAGTGCAGTGGCACGATCATAGCTCCCTGCAGCCTTGAACTCTTGGGCTCCTGTGACACACCTATCTCAGCCTCCTGAGTAGCTAGGACTATATGTGGGCGCCATTATACCCTGTTTATTGGATACACGGTTTTCATCTCTGCCCATAGGAATTTTGGGGAAATGCAGGGAGGGTTTAAGGCCCGACTGAGCATGCATCTCCAACCTTGCTGCCTGTACATCTCTCTCAAGTGGACCACTTGGTATTCTGGGTTCCCAGAAGTTAAGGCAAGCCAAAGTCCAATGAAGTCCACGAGGTAGGGGCATTTCTCTTCTCAAATACAGAGTCACACTGACAAACGGCTGTAGAGCCATCTGGGAAAGGACATTTATGTTCACGATGTTACTGCAAGATCTTTCTTTAAAGGCATCTCTTCATTCTAGATATCCTGAGTCTAGAAGCCAACTTATTTCCGAGATTGGGTGAGGATCCTCAAATCTTCATGGTAGAGCTCGGCTCCGACACCTGTGCACAGACACCAAGTTTCTTCAGTTCCGTAAATCAAGTAGGAACTTTGTAGACCACCCATCTATTTCAGCAAATTATTCCATATGGCCAGGGCTGGCCATTTAATTGGTTTTCTACCATGTACTGTGAGCTGACAAATTCCTATCTTATGAGGTGTTTTCTACCAGGAAAGATAACAAAACTGCTATTTCTCAGAGATTGAGTTGTCTGCTTTCTTAGTACACATATGTGCCTCATTTAGTGTACTTACCTACAAGTAAATATTCTGACTGAATTCAGCACAAAAATCAGAACTACTAGGAAGGTTGAAATCTCAAACTTGGAGAGTAGCACGTTAGTGATAATACCTAAAAGTACAGCTGGTTTTCTCAGGACACTGTTACAACCACCATAAACCCTACACACTGCCACTGTTTCTCAATTACACTACACAGCCACCATTGCCGTAGGAGAATCTTTAAGGACTATGGTTTTCTGTGGGATCAACACACAATTCAAAATCTAAATTGGGAATGTCATAATGGTGAGTCGTAAGCCATGTGTCCATGTCTTTGCTGAAAGAGAAGTTGGAAAAATAAATTAGCTTGTTATTTTAGTATCTAGAGTGAGAGGCAGTCCCTACCTGCTAAGGAGGCTCAAATGTTGGGGAGGGTTGGGATGTAGGAAGGAGGTTCCAATGCTGGAAAGTCAGAAAGAGTGAAACATTTACTGCAGCGCGGACTGGGGTGTACGTCTTTCTCCTTTTGTTGAACTCCATCATCTTCTCTGCCTCCATGTTTTTTCTAGATTCTCTTTTCTGAATGATTTTCATCACCAAAACTCTTCTAAATATGCATGATAATTATTACTATTTTCAGTACAGTGAAGAAAAATATAATTTTGAATAAAGTAAGTGGTCTATTTTTTTTAACTTCAGGGATGAAACCCATAAACTAATTATAAAAATCAATAAAAGTACTCTTATTAAGAACCTGATTTAGACCAGCACTATTCCTATGTACTTATAAGCTAAAAGGCATAAGTCCCTTTCTTCAAGTAGCTTGAATCATTGCAGAGATACTAACCTGATGGCATAAACAAATAAAATGTGATATAAAAACCCCAGATGCAAAATAGTTCAGAGACTGGGACTCAAAGATGTACAGGTCGTGTGGAAAGTCTTGTTGGAATATGGGTATTTGTGAATTTATTGGGCCACTACAGGTGAAATGAAAGGTATTTACTTTCATAAAATCATAGATTGTTTTAAAATTATGGACTTTGAGTAGGATAAATACTCTTTGTAGATTATCTTAGTTTGAGCTGGTTATAATCATCTAAACCAGCAGTCCCCAACCTTTTTGGCACCAGGGACAGGTTTCATTCGTGGAAGACAATTTTTGCACAGAACTTGTGGGAGGCAGGTGTTTCACCTCAGATCATCAGGCATTAGATTTTCATAAGGAGCACACAACCTAGATCCCTCACACACACAATTCACTAGAGGGTTCACACTCTGACGAGAACCTGATGTTGCCACTGATTTGAAGGAGCTCAGGCAGTAATGCTCACTTACCCACCATTCACCTCCTGTGACCCAGTTCCTAAGAGGCATGGACTGGGGTTGGGCACCCCTTACCTATACCTTAAATTTTCAATTCTCTTTTAGAGCTCAAAATTATTTTTCATATTTATATCTATATATTTTGCCAACAAATAACCAGTTCTATAAAATCAGGCCAAGTGATCTGAATACAGATGTTTTCAACTCTACCTGTTCCAGACTCCCCTAATATGGGTTTATATTCAATGGAATGGTCAGCCTGGGATAGCTGCAGAAATAATGCATGAGCACTAAGATTTATGGTCTACCCTTTTTGATCCAGTCATTTCACCGAGATTACACAACCAAATTCCATCTGGCCACAACTCTTCTTGATACCTCAGCTCTTCTTCATGATATGGCTCCTAAATTTCTTTCTCATTATTCTAAATGAGAACCGCCTACACCTTATTTCTTTTATCCATTTGCTGTTGAGTCACTTTATAGATGTTTTGATTAGTTGAAGCTAATTCCCTGTAATGAAAATGGGTTCCCCATCTTTATCATTGATAAATTAATAAATCACCCCTTCTCTGATATATACCTAAATTGAAAAGTTGTTTCCCAATACAGTAGGGGAGGGCTATGTTAGTGCCTGATTTTACATACTGTACACTCTGATATAGTAATATCTAGATTCCAGGTTTTACCAATTTACTACCCAACTAGAGCAATTCTATGCTGTTTGCTCCAGACCTAACTTAATCTCAGACTCCATCTAGATGTCACAGCTCTCTATCACTGGTGGAGACATAATTCTGAAGAAAAGGTCATGAGCTTCCTGTAGCGAAACTCATATACGTCATCATCATGCTTTCCATGAAGGTCTAGTTCCCGGCTCCTCAGCTGGTGTGCGACATGGCCCCTGAAGAAACATCTAGGCTCCTTTCCTTTTCTGGTCTCATGTTGAGACCAGAGTCCGGAGAACAGAAAGGAGAGAGATTGCACTTCCTCTACTATGAGAGATCAATCTATAGTTTGTTAAAGTGATCAGAATATACATGCTACAGCTGGAAATACATCATAGGCTATAGCCTCTGTGTATTTCAACACATAACATTATCTGGACTTTTTTCTTTGTACTACATTGGAGGACATACCCATCAGAAGTGGCAATATGTTCCCATTTCTTTTCTCTTACAAATAAACAGATAGATACATAAATAAACAAAATTAATGACATATGTATTTCCTAATACCAAAGGCTTTAACATGTGGAATAAACTAATACACAAAGCATAAAATATATTAGAAATAATTTAAGGAGGCAGGTGACAGAGTAACTTAGAGGCAAAACATTTGGTTATATGGTGTAATTGCAAACTACAGAGAGATTTTTAATCTAAATGGTCATTTGAGTATCCCCCAGTCCTTCTACAGCCTGAAGGACTTTATGGTACCTTACTGCAGAGTACTTGATATCATTTTTGAAGAAATCATACTGTATCGACTGAGCTACAATGTAACTGCAAAATGCAGACTGCAGTGTTGCTCTGCTGTGGCTCTGTGGCTTCATGATTCATTCATTTTTCCTCTTCTCTTAAGCCATTTGAGGGCTGGTATCTCAGCTCTAAAAGTCATGCAGAGAATGGGTGGAAGGAATACAAATGCTTCACTGGAGCCAGATTCAGGCTGGGGCAGTTGTTGTCAACACGATGAGGTTGAATGAAATGCAGTGACATTGTGGTAAGGGAAGACGTGTTCTTTATTGCTATTGGGTCCAGGGATGCCTTACCTTAAGGGTAAAACATTAGACACTATGCTTATCAACACAGCAGGCTGTCATTGCAGTGAGTTACACCTACAGCTTAAGGTAACCAAAGCTGTTGAAACAATATTGTGCCTGTGTGTGTGTGTGCAGGTGCCCCATATGAAATACACATTGCATTTTCATAGACATGCACAAATGTGTAAGAAACACATATACATGTATAAATCTGTGATTTAAAATATGACAGTATTATGTACAGATTTCTTTCTTCCTAATGTAAGATAAGGTATTTGGGGGCAAATTTTAACTAAGAAAACCGAATTTATTATTAACACAAGTATGATAAACTCATAGGGAATGATTACATGAATATGTGTGTATATATGTTTGTGTACATACATATATTCATTTAATTTGAACTTTATTTTTTAAGTACGTTTGGAATGATTTTGAAGTAATAATATAATATATATATTTAAATGCCTAAATACTACCCAGAGATCATGATTTGACCTAAACACTCACATTTGCATGGGAATTTTATTGTGCTTATTTTCTTTTTGGAGGAATGCTTTGTCCTTTACAAAATGGACGAATACTCCCACTGTACTGCAGTTCCAGTTCTATAATCATTTTTGGAGTCTCTCTTTACCCCACGGTGACCACACAACACGAAGAACTGTCCTTACCCACGTGCTGCTTGCCTGGGGAGCTCAGTGTCTCACACACAGAAGGATATACGCTCCCATTTTTTTTCCGCCGACTGTAAATGACTCCTATTCTTTGCTCCACAGAACATCCGATGTGGTGCCCAATCAGCTGAAAAAGCTGCACAGACGTCATTAGTTCTGTGTGTGTGTGTGCGAATGTGTGTGCCTGTGTGTGTGTGAAAGAGAGAGAGAGAGAGAGAGAGAGAGAGAGAGGAGACTGCAGCTGCCTTGCCGCGTGCCGAGTGGAGTCTCCACTAGGGCAGCGCGCTATTGATTTCTGATCCACATTGCAGCAACAGGGCTAGAGTGCAGAAGAAAAAAACCTCACATCTCAGAAATAGGAATTACAAAGACAAAAATAAGTAGATAGATAGTTTTACACAAAAATCAGGCATCTGTTACCGAAGGAAACCAAAAGTGGCAATTTAGCAAAATTTAAAGACTGTTTATAACATAGAACAAGGTGTACAGGAGAAGTAGAGTAAGATGAGTTTAGAAAAAATTATTCGTTCTAATTTTTCAACAATTTTTTATGACAGGTGATAATGGTCTAATTTCCAGAATGCCTTGAAAAACCCTGAAATACTGGCAGAGATACTGCAAAGTCAAGCTTATCTGAAGGCAATCTTGAAGCTATGCCTGAGAATTTTAAACAACAAAATATCCAAGATTTATTTTTTAAATTGCGTTCGATTATCTTATTAGCTAGTAGCTTTCTCTATTTTAATTCTTTGTGTTGCATAATATCTAGGATACAGTAACAGGCTGGTTGCAAATGCTTGAAACAGAAATAGGTTTCTTCATAGGCTGCGTTTCAGCATGTCCAACTGTGAGCCTGTGAAGCACAGCATCGGAGTTCTCTCGAGGTCTGTTGCCTCGGATTTGGTTAGAAATTATTGAATCTGGAGTGTAAAAACCCTGTCTGGGCCTTTTAGGCAGCTTGATTTCAAAACTAGCCCTTCCGCCCCAAGACTTATCGACCGCCCCCCACCCCGTCCCAAAAGAAAAACGGAAGTAAGTTCAGCGTTAAAATAATGGTGATGTCAGGCAGGCAGTCTGCATGTGAGCAGCAGAAAATTAGAAGAATAGAACCATCCATTCTCGTTTCCCCCCACGACACTCACGCACACATACATGCACACTCTCTCGCGCAGACACACACACACACACACACACACAACACCAGTCAGTGAAGGGGAAAAAGGGTGATACCTTTTTTAAAAATGAAAGGCAGTAAGCCATTATTAGCAAGAGCTATATTGAGCATGCTTGCCAGACAAGCAGCAAAGCTGAGCTCCAGTTCCGCCCAGACATGTGCCTTGCCATTTTCATTTTAATCAGCCTGCTCAGGATGGCTGCTGATTCATTTTGCAGGATGTCCCCCTGGGAGCCAAGGTGGAAGCCTGAGGCGAGCTGCTATTGCATCAATGCAGCACATCAGAGCGAGAGCGCGGAGGCAGAGGGAGGAGAGAAAGCCTTCAGCACCGCATCCAGATTTCAATATGGCTAGTTAGAAGGTCCTGCATGAAACCGAGTCTATTGCAGAAAACATAATGAAAGGAAAAGAAAAGAAAAGAGTCACGTTGTCATTTCATTATCCAACTATTCTCTCCCCCAACCCCTTCCTGCCACCAACACACACACACACACACACACGTACACATTTTACAGTGACCACGAAAGATTTCAAGCCACTCTGTGGAAGCGTGTGTGTGTGTGTGTGTGTACTATTTACCTGGTAACTAGCTGGGGTGGTATACCTGATTTAGCTGGAGACTTTGATTTGTAGGACTGACAACCTTATTATGCAGTGAGTTTATTATTGATATTATTCTGCTCTCGGTTGCCATGGCCACCTTGTGAGAGACATTCAATTTTCTCTCTTCCATCATCATTATCTATGAGGCCATCTGTTGTGGAAAATGAATTCAGCCTCATTTGCATGACTGATAAGCAATTTTTTTTTTATCTATTTAACAGAAGGTCATATGCCGGGGATTTGGAGCTTGTGAAAAAAAAATGTGGAAAAAAAAAAAAGCCTAGGAGAGGATGAGTGGGAGTGTGTGCATGGGGGGTGTGTGGAAGTCAAACAGATCCCTGAGGCCTGCGAGCCTATCGCGCTGCATTTGTCATTCCTGCCCGGGCGACATTTTTTTTTCCCTAAGCTACTGCACACTAAACAGAGTGAGAGAGCTTTTCCCTGCAGTCTTCTTGAAGCCCCCCTGGTTTTTTTACTCATTGTTGGTGGGTGTATTTTAATTTTTTCATTCCCTGGACTATGGGTTATGATATCAATATTCACTGAAGACAAAAAGCCACCTTTTCTGCATCTCGGTGGCATGCATGTGTCTCATCATCCTTTCAAACTTGTGGTGGAACAGGGTTTTCTTCCCTGTCTGTGTATTTTGAGCCAGCACAGTTACCAAAATTGAACTTGTCTTTCGCTTGTGAGCGGTTGTGGTCATTGTGAGGTACGTGATGCTCGTTAGGTTAATTTTTGGGGGACTTAGTGAGCAGGATGTGTTTTACCGTAGCTCAAGGGCTGAGGCTGCTATTCCATTGTCTGCTCCTTTTAAAGTTATTTTATAGCATGGCTGGTAGCTGAAATGTTCCTGGACTGGAAGCTTTGTGATCCACAGAAAATCTGTCTTTAAACTAAAATGGGTATTAGGTTGCATGACTTAACTGTGATGTTGTTTATGAAGGAAAAAGATACAAAACAAAACAGGATGCATGTATAGTGCTTGGAGGATAAGAGGATACTGAAACAAAAACTTCCCAGAGACTTGGCTGGATTACTTTACATTACAAATGAAGCACATCATTTTATACAAAGGCAATTAAAATGTTAGATATTTTTGATGAATTTACCTAATGATAAGAAGAGAGTTGATTTATATTGTTGAAGTGGAGAAACTCAAATAAAGATTTTAAATTTA
>NW_016821253.1:2224096-2250930 GCF_001698545.2 Rhinopithecus bieti | reverse complement strand
GATTTTTAAATTTAACTTAAATGTTTGAAGTTCATAATAATGAAACAAAATGTAATTTATAATAGAAATATGTCTTTTTGTAACACCTAAATTAATAAACTAAAAGTTTAAATGGTACACTTTAGTTTTAAGATAGATCTGAATAAAGCAAAAATGTATATGTAAATATTTAGATGAAAGTTAGTTATATAAAATATAGAGAATAGATTTTGAATTTAGTATTAACCATGACAATTTCTTGTACCATCAAAGCTATATAAGCTAAATAATTTCTAAGTTACTTAGAGTAAACATATTTTACATAAGAGTCTTTTTGTTCAAATGTTTGTATTTTTTACTAAACAAAATTAACATCATAGACAAAAGCATCCCAAAACCACCCTTACAGGCATATGAGGGTCTTTCTAATTGTTCAACTTCATAAGTATCATGTAGCTTTAAAAATAATAAAGTCATGTCTCCCATACAGATAAAAATGTAATTATTTTAAAAAGAAAAGTATTTTATACAGTATTCCTTTTCAAAAACACAATAGCATTGCATTCCTGTAAGTTTTCACCTCTCAAGAACTTTGAATCCAAAGTGTTGATGGTAAGTTATAAATGCTACTAAGAGACACATTCCAGAAAAAAGGAAGTTTGTTTTTTCTGATTGACCTAAAAGAACATGTATGATTCTATCAACTCAAATGCAGTAAGTCAATTGCTTAAAAGTCTCCTTAAAGTTATACTTGAGTGATAAATTTTCTTTATTAACCAAAATAGACCACTGTTGATGTGTTTTTGTGATGGTACTTTACCTGATTGCACTTTGAAAACTCTTACCATACTATCATACACTTTTCATAAGCAATAACAGTTGTTATATAATCCTTCTGGTTTTAATCAGCCATATTTCTTTATATTTTAGCTTGAGTTTCAGAGAAATAAGTTTATTTTAAACATTAATCGTGCATTTAAAGAATTTAAAACAATAAAATTCTGATAGATTAAGAAGATTATTTAAAGTGACATCAGCTTTCTCAGAGGACTATAGTTTAAGCATCAGTAATATGAGATCTGGATCTATATTATAATATGAAGGATTAAGTTAGTGCCTTTTGATCTGTACATATAGTCTTCAGATTTGTGAATCAAAATTGTCAACATCTAAAAAAAACCTATGAAGTCGCACAATTGATTTTGCTTCCTCCCCACCCCACCCCAAAAGTTAATTACCAATCTTGGTTGGATTCTTCCTTGCCTCCCTGACATTTGACTGCTGCTAATTCACTGATTAATCTCATTAATGTGATTATAGTAGGATTTAGAGTTGGCTGCCATTGTTCTGTAGACAGTGCTATTCAGGCTGAGCACTTGCCACCTCATTCAGTTTTGCTGTGATTTTTCAAAGGCTGGTGGAGTGAGCTATTGTGAGCAGGCTTCTCTGCCTTCCCTTTCAGCACCAGGAGCTGTCCGCAGCTGATAGCGATTGCATTCAGCAGTGACTGACTTCCTCCTAGTTTATTGGCAATGTGAAAATGGCTCACTTTCATCACCTTAATGATTGTGCTAGTTGAGGTAGAAGTAGGAGAAGCCTTCATGGTCACATTTGGATGTTTTGAAGATGGTGGCAGCAAAGATATCTATACTTGAAGATTTTTATTTAGTAAAGACTTTCCATCTGCCATTGCACACACATTTTACTCTATTTCCAAATATTCAAACTTATCAATATGTTAAAAATTACTTGTATATATGCATAGTTGTAGGTTGAAAAATTATAAACATTATTACTTTTCAACTGTAAAATTTTCTCCAAATACATGCAATTATTAATAAAATTCATCTTTGAAAAGATGCACCAGGACTATCTGGTGTCACAGGCAGAAAGTATGCATGACACACAAATTTCAACTTTTCTTTAGTTAGACTTGCATCCAGCTGCAGAACTTATGCCAATTTCACAAATTTGTGTTAGAAGCTGAGATCAAGGTAAAGGCCCAATAATTTGTGACCACATATGAGTGGTGTACAAAAATTCCTAAAGGAATATGAGTACATAGTCTTCTTTGGGGTTATAAAAGCTGTCAAAGCATGACCTTAGGACTATGTGGATAGTTTCAGAGAATGAGACTTCTTCAATATGCTGTTTTCACTGTCCCTGTTATGTTTTTCACCTAATTTGTTTATTTAATTTTTACTCTCTTGAAAATGTTTCTATTTTGTCCATTACTCTTGAATATACCCAATTATTTCACTGTCTGATGTTTTCTGTCTGCTTTCTGTGTCAATGTTTAATAGATTAGGGAAAAGAAATAAGTGATTATGCAATTTCAAAGATTTGTAAAGTTTTTCTATTTGTTACAATTACACTTAAAAATATTGAGTTAATAATCTGATTGTTCAACTGCTTTTATAAATACTTTACAGGTAAAATTTTAAAAGCCAATTACTTCTCTGTGAAAATTAATTTTGTCAAGTGAATAATGTTTTCAAAGTCACATGCATAAACTAGATTTTCAACTCTACCTGTAAGCCAATCTAATTTGAGGGAGAGATATTATTTTAAAAATACATAATATATAATCTGAAAGACTTTGTTTACTGCTTATATATTTTGGTGGACACATTTAACTTCAAACAACTTAAAGGCCTATTTACTCTTAAATGTTTTATATTAAAAATCTCCTCCGTGGAATTAGAGGGACTAGTCAGACGCTCTTTGGTAATGACCACTCTGCCCTGCACTTACAGTTTGGTTTGGCTGGGTGTCCCTTTTAGACCAGGGCTATAATTTTCAATCAATAATCAGTTTTTCCAATGTGTGTTGTCCTTTGCCAGGAAGTCTACCTTGAGGCGAAGTCTCTCCAGAACTCTGTTCAGGAGGCAAATGAATGGTAGACTCAGAAAGAGAGATCGACAGTTTTGCTAAATTCTTATGATCAAACTACTCCATAGCATAATTTGATTGCAATGACATTATGCATTTTCCTATTTTCAAGTTTTTAAGAGTTCCTTTTATGAATATCTTCTTTTTTATTTGAAAAGTTGTGTAGTATCCTTTAGAAAGGAGTAACTGAGGATAAACTTGAACAAAACTTGTGAATAACATATTTTCACCAAGCTAAGTTTCATCATACTGTATTCTGCACAACACCTGACATGGATCTGCATTTCTTCCAAACTAAACTGAAGATAAAAGATACCACAAACTTGAAGAAGAAATTAGATGTAGGTTTGTGTTTGTGTGTGTGTGGTTGGGGGTAGTGTCATATCTACATATCTTGGTTGCTGGTATGAAAAAGATATTTTAAATTGGCATGCCACCCCCATACTTAAAATGTTGCCTATAGTGACCATAACTCATATGAAATAATACAAATATTCTACTGTTATAGTAATTTGTTGTATGATTTTTTTTTCTGATATTAGATTATTTAAAGGCAACAGCTATCCATTTTTTCCATCAGTGGGCTATTTCAATGCAATGTGGTTCAGTTTGTAATATCTTTGTGTCTTGTCTTTTCTCTCTCTTTCTCTCCACTTTTCTTTCTCTCTCTTCTGCCCTCTCTCTCTTTAACTCGGTCCCTGTTTGTCTGTTTTGCCACCCTCTCTTCTCTCTGTGTTTCTTTCACACCTGCATTGTTCCAGCATACACAATGATTTTTCTATGCATGTTTCCACAATGGAAGTGTTTTTGGCTTTGACATCATAATGAGTCCTCAGGGTATCTGTAGAAGTAATCAGAGATGGCAGAGAAAATGTAAGCCAGGTGTTATAAAACTAGAAAGAATGCATACATGCTTATTTATTAGATAGAGAAAGACTGATAAACATTGCTGTATTAGGCTATTCTGCTAGGAAAATTTTCCAACCATGTACCTCTTTTAAAATAATCTCTGCTCCCCACGTGGTGATTATCAGAAAAGTTGGGGGGGGTGAATATTTTAGTCTCAGTGTAAGGAGTATTGTGTTGTGAGAAGATGGAATGATACAGGACATTCTCTTAAAGCTTTCCTTGCTTTCAGACTGCAGTGGTGTCTAGCAGGGCTCGACAGGAAGGGAATTGCAGTCTCTGTAGTAACCAGTAAGTCTGGTCCCAACACATCAGGGAAGAGCTTGGTCTTCAGAGGAATTACCTCTGAGAGCTGGAAGAGGGTGTTCCTGGTAACTTGGGGCTTCTCTGTCAGTCTCCCCACGGAAACCACAGTCAGCACTGTGCTCTGTGGAAAGCCTGCAGTGGCTGCTTCCTCATGCTGTTCTGCTCTCGACTCTCACTCACTGTGGATAGTGGGCTGGTGAAGTGCAGGCGCCAGAGGGTAGGGGTGAATGGAATGGAAACACAGAGGGAACTGTGACCAGCACGTGCGATGGTCTCTCCACGGCAGACAGAGCCCTGCGTGGGTGAGAAGCAGACTGCGGAACAGGATTTGGCTTGATGGCCACCAGCTCTTCCACAAAAAGGTACTTCTTTCCTTTTATTGTAAAGGTTACATAGGATTTTTTTTTTTTTTTTTTTTTTTTTTGCCTGGTGGTTGCAGTTCCCAGTTCTTCTCTTAAGTACTTCAAAAATAGTTGTTTCTCCACCTGCCTGCCTATCTCCAGCTCTCATTTGATTGCATACACAACACTTCCTAAAGTCTCTTGGTTTGGCATGTGAACACGCCAACAATGGACCCTCTCTCAAAAGAGCTTCTCCTTCAGTGTAATGCCATTGTGGGCACCGATATGTCTGCATGCTGCCTGGAGTTGTTGTTAAACATGAGTCTGTGTATTCAAGGCTAGTTTCCAGGGGCGAGGGTGGGAGGTGCTAAAGTAGCCTTTATGATTTAATGTAGCCTTTCATAACGGTGAGTGTTATAGGAGAGAGGTTTGCAGAGAGTGAAACGGTATAGTCACCACCAGAGTAAAACATCTATGACTTAATTCAAGAAGCCATTTATAAAATCAGCACTTTTTTAAGCCAGAAAAAATGCTAATGAACATCAGGTATCTATGTTCCCTTAGTTATTTTAAAAACCTTGTAAGGTCTTGTCTTTTCAAAGAAAACTTTGTCTATATTTTTTTCTTCAAACAATGCTAAAAGGTGAAAATGTTTTAACTTTCTTAGACAAGAAGTTTTGTGTCTTTTGTTTTAAAAGAGAATGATACAAGAAGCTCATACTGAAACAGAATAATATAGTGTGGTTGGCAACCCAAAAAAGATTTTAGGAATCAGTTAGAGTTAACTCTTGTGTCACCATTCTTTTATTTTAAGAAGTGACAGGTTTTGGAACCTCTTTTTGTTTTGCTTGGATGTTAACCAGTAATGCCATTTAAAATACTGTAGGTTCAGCTTACTTTTGTGAGGTTTCTTTGGCCACAGCATGAATTTACCATAACATCAATGATAGGGGAGATATTTTTAGATATACTGCCTAGCTGGTAGCTGCTAACAGCCTGACTCGGTATTTACAGTTCTCATCTATTACATTAAATACAGCACTGCTCATGATACACATTCTGCTCTAGAGATTTAGGGGCCTGTGGGTACAAGGCAAGCGGCATACAGCACACATCTCCACTCGTGTCTGCCTGTGTTGCAAGGTTGATACACAGGAAGGTTAGAAATTACTGGTTTAATCCACAGCTGTAGTTTGAAAAATATCTAGATCAGCAGTGAAGTTCCCTCCCACCTTAGGATTTGGGGAAGTGGATATGTTTTGTGTTGCTTCAAGGAGGCAGCCTGAGACAGGGTAAGTCAGCAGGATGCTTCCGAGGCTCTTCTGCTGCAGCGATGTGGTCTCTGAGGGAGCCTGAGCCTGGTGCACGCAGCACAGGCGGGACTCGCAGCCCGGCGCTGTCTGTCTGCTGCCTTTTCATGGAGGCTGCGCTTCACCCGCCCGGCAGAGCGCTGTACGCATGCCCGTCTTCCCTGTCGTTTAGTGGTGTCAACTTATTAATTTCCATCTTCGACTTCAGGCCTGTTAGTTTCCTGTCTGAAGGCATTATTACTTTTGTCCATGTGGCAAAATAATTAGCATACAGATGAGAAGGGCCCCTTGCCTGGGCGCCGGTAGAGACAGAAGATGTGCAGTGGAAAGTTGATTGGATGAATGGAGAACAAATGGTGGGCGTTCAAAAGCATTAGAAGAGTTTTGTAGTCGTGGAGCAGGTTGGAGAATTTTCTGGGTGAGTCCCTAAGATGGAAGGCAGGGGTGGCTGCCGTGGGAACAACTGCTTGTCAGACACTGGCTTAGCCGAAGGTGCCAAGTGCGGCTGCAGGCACAGATAATTCATTGGGACGACTTTGTTTTGCAAGTCTTGCGGCTGCTCTTTGGTATCCCCTCCAGGTAAATATGTCCTGTGCTCCCTGTCTTCTCCAGAGCGTTTGTTCCGCTTCCCAAAGTGGAGCAAAGTTCAACTCCTGATGGTCAGTAACAAAAGAAGAGTCATTTGCTGCTGGTTTGGGGTGGCGGCTTCATCCGTCTTCGTGTGCATGTGTCTGAAGTGGAAATTAACTGTTTAGAGATGATTGTTTTTAGAAACTTACAGCAGCCATTATTCAATGTGTTTAATTAATATTTTCTGAAACCGTGCATCGAGACCAGCAAAATTAGCAAATGTTGTTTCAATGAAAGCCCAGACATAATTAGTTTTGACTAGTATGTATTTTTCCTAGCTGGAAGATGATTTTAGCTAATTTAACCAGCAACTTACTGGAGATTGTGAAAATTGAACTGAAGTTTCTATTGATCTGTAGAATTTACAACTAGGAAATGTAGAAATTAGCACACAGTGATACTCTCAGTTCTTTTCAGAAAATGGAGATCATTTTGCAAATCAGTCTTCTGAGTTGAGAAGTAAGAATAAAGAGTCTGCTGGAATCCTAATTTTCTATTGTCATCAGTGACACATTTCTTATATAATTCTGTGACTGTGCTACTGCAATATGGGTATTTTAATATTTAGTTAAATATACTTCCATCTGGGGGAATTCACAGATAAATAGTTCTATCCTGTTTTAATAATTCCGATTCTCCCTAAAAGGCAAGGTTTTTCGTTTTAACTGACCTAATTATTTCACCTGCTTTTTAGGTAGAACTCAAGTAGAAATTGTTATTCTTTAACTGTCTTTTTATAGATTCCTGAATATTTTAGATCACTTGATCTTATTTTGCTTTTATTTTAAGCTTTTTTTTTTCTAAAGAGTTGCTTTACTTTAGCTGTTTGCTTTAAACAATAACAGTGAATATTTGACAGAAAATACAACTTTTGGGGGGAGGGGAAAATATTTTCTGTTTAAAAAAATATACCTTTTCAAAAAATAAGGAAACCACCTTTAACGAATCTAAACCCCANTTTAACTGTCTTTTTATAGATTCCTGAATATTTTAGATCACTTGATCTTATTTTGCTTTTATTTTAAGCTTTTTTTTTTCTAAAGAGTTGCTTTACTTTAGCTGTTTGCTTTAAACAATAACAGTGAATATTTGACAGAAAATACAACTTTTGGGGGGAGGGGAAAATATTTTCTGTTTAAAAAAATATACCTTTTCAAAAAATAAGGAAACCACCTTTAACGAATCTAAACCCCAAACACAAGGTATTGAAAAACATATTAACCCTTCATGTGAAGCTGCTGAAACTTGGTTTTCATCATTTTCCTTCTCATCCTGCAAGTTTCTTAGTACTCACATTGAGCTTTTCTGCATGATAAGTAAATTATCTATTGTTTTTTCAATATGTGTGTGTTTATACACACAGACAAATTTCTTTTCTATTTCATTTTAAATTTGCTGGTAAACTAGAATGAGGAAAAAATTGAGTTTTAAAATGTAACTCAAGCAGTTTTAAATATCAAATTGTTTTCAAGCAGATTCATGAAATCTTACCTAGAGAAAAGTCATAAAGTCATAGTTCCATTATTTTCTCATGGCTACATTTCATTTTAGAGTTGAACCAAGCTTTATATGATTAATATAGCTGCTTTTAGCTTTATGATGGTGGTTTATAACTTTCTTGGGGCAAAATATCAGCGTTTACTTTTTAACCTCACCTTGTGCATTTCTATGCGGAGATCCCCGAAAGCCCCTTCTCCGATGCTCTTTGTGCCTGGCTGCCTTCAAAGGTGGAGCCCAGCTGTTTTTGTTTGTTTGTTTTGTTTTTTTCTTAGGGTCAAAATTGTGTCGTATTAGTCTCCACTCCACGGAGCCCCATGTGCCACTCTCTGTCACGTTTGTTCTCAGGCCGTGGAGCAGGCTCACGGGCAAAGACACTGAAAGGTCCCAGGACTGGAAACAGGCTGATGTGTACCTGTCTGAAAAGGTGATTTCTAAGGGAATTTTTCCCTGTCTAGTTGGACTCTAAGGTTGAGTGTCAACTTTGGAAAGAAAAGCAGCCTTTCATGGCAAAATTTTTAATCAATTGATGTGATTCCAAGGTGTTAGTCCAAAGATGAAGCCCTCCTTTACTTAAATGCCCTGTGTAGGCAACGCTGGTCAGTGTGGGGCGTCTACTGTCTCAGTGGGCCTGCTCTGCTCACCGAAGCCACAGAGGGCATTGCTTTGGTGGGGTTTCCATTGACTGTGAATGAAAAAAAAAAAAAAAGGTAAATATTTTTTATTAAAAAGGTTATTTGACTGTATTCCCTTTAAAATTCAGTACTGTTGTGTATTTTTGCACTCTTAGGGGTACTATAATTCCTCTCTTCCATGGTTTTGTGAGTGCGTGCATGTGTGTATTTTTAAAATGCCAGTGTGAAAATGTGTGTAAGCTGACAATATTTGAGCCATAGGGTTAGTATGTGTGCCATGTAAGCCTGCTTTAGATGTGTTTGTGCACTCATTAATATAGTTGAAAGAACTTTAGGACTCAATATTGCATACTGACTGCTTTTTACTGAAGTCTGACTGTTTACATAGAACACTCCAATTGCTTCAAAGAAAATTACCTCAAGGATATTGGGCATTTGCTTGAGAAATTTTCAAGTGTGGAATGTCAGGTTTAGGACTCTAAATCAAACAACTCATGAATTAATAATTTATGGGGGTCCTTTTTTTTTAGTACATTGACAAAGATTTTCATTATAGGATTTCTAGCTCAAACACTGTTCTGAGTGGTGCCTTCATGCCGTTATCTCAACCTAAATGCATAGTGTGTTTTAATGGCCCTCAACAGAAAGGTTTTTCAAAAGTCAGCATCACCTCTTGATTCCAGAGGCTACCACACCACTGAACCCTAAAAGCAATGGACCATTCTTAGAGGCTGACTTTAAATTTGGCCCAACCTCCCCTCCCTGGTGCACGTATTCCACCAGCCTGTGCCATCTGAACAGAAGCTGAAAGCACAGAGCTTTGTCGCCATGAAACAATGCTAGCCAGACTGGTTGTAGAAATAATCGAGTCTGCAGGGCACCCCATAGAGAGCCATCAAACCGAGTCTGCTCTGGAGCTGTCTGGTAGATTGTGAACATTCGGAAATCAGTGCTGCATCTGCCAGTGGACCCTGTGCTTCTCTGAAACTCCCACCTGCCCTAATGCATCTGGGCAAGAGCTTTTCAGAATCCAGTTTCCTCCAGGATAAATTTAATACGTCTTGAGGGCCAGGCACAAGCAAATTGATTCTATCTCTGCACCAGAAAAACTCATCAACATCTGTAAGGACACAGATTTTCAACAACCCCAGGATTAGGGGATGCTATTTTGTAAAATATATTCCAAGCCTACTCCCTTCATACCTCATGCCAGCATGGCATTTTTTAATTAGGAAGTTGATTAAAAAGGGCATGGTAGACCACGGATGTATGGTCTCCTGGCATCCATCCAGCTGTTTGTTGTCTGGGTCATGGAAAGCGTTGCTCATCACCAGTTGCAGGAACGAGGGAAAATGATTATAAGGGATGGCAAGAATGAAACTGCTGCTGTCCGTGCTAATGGCAGCTGATTGTGGCTTCATCTGAACCAGGTTTTCCTGCAGATAGACTTACCGACTTCCTTCATGAGACAGAGACCACTCGTACTTGGAAATAACTTGGAAATTTAGAAACTCGGTGTATTATTCCGTGGTTCTGATTTTTCAGTGATCAATAGGATAAGTCATAATGACTTGTATTTTCTGGATTGAAACCTGTTTTTGGCCTCGTGTCCTGTAGGTTGGTGTCAGTGATGGTAGTTGTTCTAATGCTGCTGTGCTGTTTGCCTTCAAGAGTGTCTGGTTTGGCTTTTGGTTGTTTCCCCCACCCCCCAAGGGAAATTCCTTTCTTTGCTGGTTTTCTTTTTTTTTTTTAGGACTTAGAGTATATTTCACAGAAATAAAATTTTATGCCTAATTGTAGTGTCCCTATGGCTAATGTGGTGTGAATGAGCACCACGTTATGAATTTAACCCTGTCCATCCCTCTCACCCTCTTATTGTGTGAGCACTTTCCCAAGACCAAGCATACTAAAGAAAGCAGGGAAAAGGCAGCCACGGATGAGGCTTGACATGCTGCCAACACCAAGACCCTCATGCCCAGGGCAGAGGCTCTGGGGCTGTTACGCGTCACTCTGGGAAGACGCTCAGTGCTCAAGATCAGGGGACTATGTCTGCACCTCAGTGGGACTTTTCAGCCACAGGGGTAGCAGTTCTCCCTTTTGTTCTCCTTCCCTCCAAACCTACTTGCACATATATTAATTAGTTTTAGATTCTGCATTTTAAAGTTTTCAGTGACAGACCAGCTGGAGTTAGCAACAATGGTGGGCAGGCAGGGGCTCTCCTCACTGTCCTCTTCTAGAAAGAAAATATCAAAGTCATTGCTGAAGACAAAAGGCGAGACTCCTTAAGGTCAGGACCTCCCTTCCCTCTTAGCACTGTAACTGAATAATTAATACAATGTGCATATATTGAGCACCTACTATGTGCAGAGCCAAATGAGATACAACTGAGTAACAAATTTCTGCCCCACAAAAGTCAGGTAATGTGTGTACGTGTGTGTGTGTGTGTGTGTGTACATATGCATATTTCTGATAAAGGGTAATCATAAATACTTCTAGGTTTACTTTTCTTGAATGCATTTTGAAATAGATTAAAGCATTCTTATGACTTAAGAAGAAGAGTTGGGTGAACTTTCAGGCCCCTTTCCTGGGTAATCAGTACTTCAGGAATCCAGGTGACCATTCCAAAACTCATCACTCAACAGCATGACATTGAATCACCATATTCTCTATTCGACGGCACGTATGATTTCAGTGTACTGACTTCTTACACAATCAAGAGTTACACATTGTTGAAGGTTCTGGATAGTCAGCCCTCATCCATCATGGTTTCTAAGTATACATTCCCTGTCCCCTTCCTTTATGCAGAGTTACAATCGCAGCAAGCCTTCGCTTACCTGAGAAAACACCAAACAGTAAACAGAAAGTTCTTTGGAGGAGGGTGTTGGTAACTGTCGGGGGTCTGTTTTGCAGTTTCTGAGCTGTTGATACCAGTGATCAACAACAGAACATTTTGGATTTGGCATGGTGAAGCCCTAGGTTATTGACTGAGGGCCAACCTTCCAAGCAAACAGGAAGATCCCCTGTGTCATATTCACTTGTCTCTGCCTTCTCTGTGACATAAGCAGTCCTGTCACAGTGCAGACAGCTGAAAGGGGTGGCCAACCTGGTTATCCACCGGCTCACCATTGGCTGCAGAAACATCAAAACAAGGAGGAGAGGAGAATTCAAATTAGAAACTGGTCATGTATTTCAGACAATTCCAATGACTATTTGCCACATTTCCCTTGAGTCAGACCTGATTGCACATACCTGCCTACTTAGAATTAAGAATTTTGCTGTTATACCCTGTAAAAGACAAGTTGGGTTAGAATTCGCGTTTTATATTCTCTCAGAGTGTGGAAATGTAAGTAGCTCAAGCATCAAAAAGCCACATGTCTTTGCTTAAAAATGGAATTCTGCGATTATATAAAGTGAGAAGGGTTGGGTGATGCTAGGCTCTTGTATATAATAGGAAATAAAATCTTAATAATCTGCTCAGATACATTTCAGATCAATCTCTTACTTGTCCTTTGTTTAATGTGGCACATTAGGTACTGAATTAACATGTGAAATTTTCCACTGAATTTCTGAATCTTCCAAGACATTTCACAATTCTTTTCATAGTCCTGAGAACAAGAATGGAGGTAGTTTTGCTGCCCAAGTGGTTTTTTTTTTTTTTTTTTTTTTTTTTAGCTAATATGCTGTTACTGGGATTATATTAGCTCAAAAACAATCCTTTTCCCTTAGAGACCCACACCCATAGTGCCAGCCAAGAAATGAGGTATCTGTTCTCCAGGGACAAGTTAACACACCTGTTTACAAATGGGCAAAGCCACCTGTTCATCTAGTTTTAAAGTTAATGATCAAAACAGTATCTGATCCTAGGGTTTAGTAAGAGTGGAAAGGCAGTTTTGTGAGACAACAGGTAACATCTCATTTTTATTACCTAACATTTCAATGTATGTATATTAAATGTGGAATTAGTTAGAAAACACACTAAGCCTATGATAAATATTCCAAATATTAAATATCAACATTCCAAGGATTAGATGTAGAAGTTGTGTAAGGAGTAGTAGAGTCAATGATAGAGTACATTTCATGCTTCACATTTTCAAAATCCAACATATGCAAATTGAATCATGTGTTTTAGCCTCAAAGGCATAACTGAAGTGTGAGGCTTGCTGATTGGGCAGTCAGCATTGCAAAAATGGCCTCTTTCAATAAAAAATCAGTAAACGATTTTCACACATCTCATCCTTCCTCCAACAAGATCTCTTTCCCTTCCTGCTATGACTAGGGAGCATGTGGCTCGGGCCTTACAACACCATGGTCTCCAATTGTTTGGCTTGCATTAGCGCCCCTCTTGGCTCCTGCTCCTAGAGTTTTTAACTAAGGGCACGGCCAGGAGGATAATTACAAAATCCCTTGATTGATTATTTTGGTCTCTTCCAAGAGTCAGAAAGACTTTACCCTGCCTGGTTTGGTTATATCGGCTAGGTTGCACATGTGTCATAAGTTTCTGACTAATTCTTCAAAATATGAACAATGACCCACGACACAGGGTAGCTTCATTTTTCCATTACTTTCCAGGAGGATATTTTTACCTAATATTAAACATTTTTTCATTTTACTTTTGTCTTTTTTGAATTTTCTAAGTGAGATTTTCCACCCATAGTCAACCTAGACAGTGACGTCAAGTCCCTGTGAAGGAGCCCTGCGTTGGGAAGAGCTTCCTCCTAGGTCAGCTCTCCATAGAATTCAGAGATGACTTGAAACAAATGACTGCAGCTTTCTGCCTGTAAGGACCCTTGTTTAAAGTGAGAGACTTTAACTCTCTTGATGACTGAGTGTTTGGCATCCTCACAAGGACAGCAATTTCAAAGGCATTCCTGTGTAACAGTGGGCATCATGCTATCCGCAGGGCCACACCAACGGGCCCCTTGTTTATCACCACTTTGCAGAGAAGTGCAAATACAAACCCAACACCAGAAACCTGCAGTATTTAGAGTAGGTGCTATTGCTTGATTGATGAGTCTAATCTGGGACTACCAAGGTCAGGCAGGTTGACAAGAAATTAATCTCATCAAATGCTTCTTGGTCATCTAGAAAAATCACTGGACCAGCCGGGCAAGGTGGCTCATGCCTGTAACCCCGGGACTTTGGGAGGCCGAGATGGGCGGATCATGAGATCAGGAGATCGAGGCCATCCTGGCTAACACAGTGAAATTTCGTCTCTACTAAAAATACAAAAATAAAAATAAAATTGGCTGGGCATGGTGATGGACACCTGTAGTCCCATCTACTCAGGAGGCTGAGGCAGGAGAATCGCTGGAACCCGGGAGGCGGAGGTAGCAGTGAGCCAAGATTGCACCACTGCACTCCATCCTGGGTGACAGAGTGAGACTCTGTCTCGAAAAGAAAAAAAAAAAAAAACAGAAAGAAAGAAAAGAAAAATCACTGGACCATGTGGCACTCAGACATGTAACTGAAACCTAACTTTACCTTAAGTTATTTTCTCTATTAATTTTATACATTTTGTAACCAGAATTTTATCTTATTTTACACAAATAATGCCAGCTGTAGGTGGTGGGTTGCCCTGACAATTCACAGAAGCGTACATGCCATGGCAGCTCTACAGTTACTACTTGGTTTCTCTCAAGCCACTCTGGTGACTACATGAGTCTTCCTAACTTCTCATGATGTAGGCCAGGGAGATATATGTCATTAATATGACTTGACATAATACTTAAGGAAATAGCCCCATCAACTTTATGTATTACCTTTCTTTTTAAAAGCAGTATTTAGGGTATGCACAGGTTAAGCAGGAATGCGTTTTTAGCAGCTAAAATCTATTATACAATCCATGTCCTACTTCTGGTCTCCTAGAGCAGAAGGCACCCAAAATGACAAGCAAGAACTCGTGGGTACAAATAAACACTAGGTTTTTACCATGGTAGCCGATGGCATGTTCTCACCAACTCAAAAGAGTGGGCCTGAATATTGTCCCCAAAATATCCCAGCGACATAGAGAAGAACATCAGGCCCACAGTGGGAAAAGGAAAGGAGTCTGAGAAATCAAGCTCAGGTCGAGGTTGGGCAGTTGTCTCTCTCCACACCTGAATCTCAGACTCCTGACCTGAGTTAAAGGAGCCTTTCCAGGTCACTATTACCAAGGAGGCTCCATTGGGAAAATTCGAACACGGACATGTTTTATTTAACAAAGCAATCCACTGTTTCAAAAGTGCAAATTTCTACATGTGGAACTTTTCTCTAAGTGTTGGGAAATGCTTCTCATATGAAAATAAATGGAGAGGTGTAATAAAAGGAAGGTAACTGTGTAGAATGAATAGGGCTGGAAAGAAAGCAAAGGCAGAAACATTTTTATCCATTTGAAATTAAAAACAGTAAAAAATTTACAGGCAATAGAAATATGCTTCAGAAATACAATTTGGCTATTTCCAGTTCTTACTTAGAGTGAGATGTTGTAAACATAGATCAACTAGAAGACTCACATCTTTGGAAGATCATAAAATGAGTAAAGTTAAGTGCCAAGGACAAATACTCTCTTGTATACAAATTCAAACTGTTGATAAATTATATTAAGAAGCTAATAAAAACAGACTATCAGGAAGGCACCCTGAAAGCAATAATAACAATGGCTAATATTTAGTATGTACAGTAAATTGAGGGCTTTCCTCATGGGTTATATCAGCCAAAGCCCACAAAAATCTACAGGATTGCTGTAGGTACTACTATTATCTTCATAATCATAAAATAAGTAAACATATTTATTAAAGAGTTCAGGTTATCTAGGATATATACTGTTTAAGAAACCAAACCCCCAATGCAAACTTTTCATAGACAGAGAATATATTGATGATTTTCTACATCCTCAATTTAATGCTTACTTTGACTGCCAACAATGATTTTCAATAAACCAAACACTTATTTACTGAATGTCTGTAGGTGCAAATCTTAAGCCAGTGTAAGGCATAGTCCTTGCCCTTAAGAACTGAAAATCCAGCTGAGGACCCAAGACATAACCAGAGAAAACGTTATAATGTCAACCATCTCCACAAAAGTTTTCAGGGACAATTGACACACTAACAGAAATGTGCTGTGCCCTCTGGAGTTCCCCACATGAGTTTCTGAAGTGTCCCTGAGATAGAAAGCACAGAGAAGCTTTACATTCAAGTCTTTAATCCATATTGAGTCAATTTTTGAATAAGATTTAAGGAAGGGGTCCAGTTTCAATTTTCTGCATATGGCTAGCCAGTTTTCCTAGCACCATTTACTAAATAGGGAATCCTTTCTCCATTGCTTGTTTTTGTCAGGTTTGTTGAGGATCAGATGGTTATAGATGTGCAGTCTTATTTCTGAGATCTCTATTCTGTTCCATTGTTCTATGTGTCTTTTTTTGTACTAGTACCATGCTGTTTTCATTATTATTGCCTTATAATATAGTTTGAAGTTGGGTAGCATGATACCTCCAGCTTTGTTCTTTTTGCTTAGGATTGTCTCGGGGGAGGGAGAACATTGTGATAAACAGCTACTACGTGTGGAGCTTAATACTTAGGTGATGGGTTGATAGGTGCAACAAACCATCACGGCACATGTTTACCTATGTAACAAATCTGCACCTCCTGCACAGGTATGCCAGAACTTAAAATTAAATTAAATTAAATTTTAAAAAAAGAAATCACAGAAAGGCAAGCCATTTATCAGGGCCAGTGGCCAATAGAACTGGTGAACAGGTGGAATCTGGGATCAGCCCTGAAAACCAGTGTAATTTGGATACATGGGGAAAAAGGACCAGGCCTTCTATATAACTATGAACACGGTATGTGTGGTAAATAGATGTAGTGTTCTGAATGGTCATTATTTAATGATATTTGATAGTGTGTAATTAAGTATTCATTCTGTTCTATTACCCATGATTTGTATATGATTCAGAGTGACATGGGGGGAGTTATACATAAATATAAATGGGAGGCAGTTTCACTTTGAAAACTGTTAATGGTTTGCTCTTTAAAAAGTTTCCGGGCCGGGCACGGTGGCTCAAGCCTGTAATCCCAGCACTTTGGGAGGCCGAGACGGGCGGATCACGAGGTCAGGAGATCGAGACCATCCTGGCTAACACGGTGAAACCCTGTCTCTACTAAAACACAAAAAACTAGCCGGGCGAGGTGGCGGGCTCCTGTAGTCCCAGCTACTCGGGAGGCTGAGGCAGGAGAATGGCGTAAACCCGGGAGGCGGAGCTTGCAGTGAGCTGAGATCCGGCCACTGCACTCCAGCCCGGGCGAAGAGGAGACCCCGTCTCAAAAAAAAAAAAAAAAAAAGTTTCCGAAAATGCATATCATTTCATTCTATGATCTAAACATATGACAGTCTAGAAGTTTACTGGTTGGTGGAGTTTTGTTTCTTACTGAATGATTTACAAGATGATTAAAGAGTTACTTGATCTCATGGTATGCAAAAATAACTATAAGAATTGTCATAAAACAACTAAAAACATTTAAGAAAATAATGAGAATAGTTATTTCTCCTTTGCTATGAAAATCACTATGTCCAAATAAGAATATTTTTTCTTTCTTCTTCACAGAGAGAGGTACCTTAGAAAAATAAACATATAATGGTCTCTAAACTAGAGTGAGGGTTGGGCCCCAGCGTTGTTTATAAACTTGTGTATCGAGATAAGTAAACTATTTAATTCAGGTTTCAACATGGCTTTGGAATTAGTAGGAGCTCCTGCTTCTAAACTAAGATCAAATTTAAACATGACTTGCAGAATGTATAATATCTCTAAAAGTAAGAGTATAAATCATATTTTACTTAAATTTTTTAGGAGAAGACCAAGACAGTATTATATTGCCACACCCTTGGCACTTTACTATAGCAGTGAATTCATCCCCATTTCCTGTGTGATATCAAGTAGGGTCTTTTCCTATATTGAATCTTTGAAGAGAAATGTTCTGTCTTCCTCCTTATATCATTTCCATTAAAAAAAAAAAAAAAACAGGTATTTTTAACTAATTTCAAACTAAGTAAAGCCTATTCAGAATGTGAGATTTGTTATCTGCTTTCAGATCTCACTTGAATTAACCAGGCATTATCTCTACTGAGCCCCAGTCCCTCTCCAGAGACTGACTCCTGAAACCTTTGCTATACCCACCTCTGAGCATGGGTTAAGACAACCAGTAGTGGAGACAGCACATTTTCAGGGCCAGCAAACCACTGATTGCCCTTGATTTTCCAATTTTTTTTTTTTTTTTTTTAGTATCAGCTGAGATCTTCGGAAAGCAATGTACTGAATTTTATTAGCTTTGCTTTTTATAAAGATGCTGTTACTATGCCAAGGACATGGAGAAAAAGTTTCTTCTTTCACCCTGTCTTAATTGATATATTGAAGGTAGTGAATACACAGGATGAACCCTTAAGTCATATATATTCTGAAAGGAACACAAATTGTAATTTCTTCAGCTCTAAGTTCATTGCTATTTTCATTCTCTTCTTCTTTTCCTCTGCCCAGGACACTGACAATCTGTGAATCCTCTGTTTCACTCATTCTTCAAACAATAGCCACTCAACCACCAGCTAATTCACCAAGTAGCCAAAGACATGTTCCTCTCTCTCTGTGACAGCCTGCTGTTCTTCCTCTCTGCTTGCTTCTGGCCAGAAGTCCCCTTTCTTCCTATTTCTCTACACCCCAGCCTACAATAGTCTTCTACCACCACTTTTGAGTGAAATGTCCCTGATGCAGCAATGAATATGTTCTCTTCTGTCCTTGGTTAGCCTCATGCGGAGTTTGTCTCTATCTCCGTGGGATCCAAACATAAGAAGAATGGGAATGGGGTAGAAAGCATAGAATGAAACTATCAAAAAAGCTACTGGTGATGAAAATACTTAGTAAACCTCAGAAGTGTTATATTCTTTTTTTTCTCACTCTGTCACCCAGGCTGAAGTGCCATGGTGCAATCACAGCTCACTGCAAGCTCTTCCTCCCGGGTTCAGGTAATCCTCCCACCTCAGCCTCCAGAGTAGCTGGGACTGCAGGTGCATGTCACCCCACCTGGCTAATTTTTGAATTTTTTTTTGTAGAGATGGGGTTTCACCATGTTGCCCAGGCTGGTCTTGAACTCCTGAGCTCGAGCAATCTACCTGCCTCGGCCTCCCAAAGTGCTGGGATTACAGTCATGAGCCACTGCCCTGGGCCATAGAAGTGCATGCAGGTGAAAGAGAAAGGGAGAGATAGAGAATAAATTGTGGTTCTGTTTCTCAGTCACTAAGGAAAGGAAACAACTTCATCAGAAGCCAAAGACAGAGACACTGGGAAGGGAGGCGAACAGTCTGGTACCAAACATAAGTGGAACAGAATGGGGAGGGGTGGCCAAGGGAACATGAGGAGCATGACACAGGCGACTTGGTTCTCCTTTCCACAGGTCCCCTTTCCAAACCCCAGTAGCTAGAGGTGCTGTGTAAAGTCTACAACTGCAGTCTCTCCTCACTGTCACCCATAAATCTAGGCTTGTTTCCCCCACAGCAGCATTGCTGCCCACACAATGTGACCTACAGTACTTGTCATTGAGTGTTATGATTCATTTGCACTCTGTGAGGTAGGTGGAGGACCTAAATGTGGCAAAGAAATGTATTGGAATCCCAAACTGTTTGTGCATAACTTGTTAATACATTGAAGCACACTACCTCATTTATGTTCCAGACAGCTGAAGTGACTGATTCAAGTCACCGTAGGCCAAATATACAAGGTTTTGGGGTAAAACAAGGGCCTGGTGTGGGTGGGAACAGAGGCCTCGCATGCTTCCCTATTTGTTCTTGCTCCCCTATCTGGCAGTAATGTACATCTGTCCAAGAGCCAGCTCTAGCTTGAGAAGAGAGATGGGGGGAGGCCCGCCCTTCTCTCCAAGCATGCACAACACTCCTGTTCACACTGATGCCAACCTAAATGTTGTCCCCCAAAGTTGTGTGACAGAGGAGATAATTCTCATTCTTCAGATCACAGCATCCGGTGCTTCATTTAATAACAGGAAGGCAGCTCAGGGCTCTCAGCTTATATACCCATCTGAGACCAACATTATTGTGCATTTCACATCTTGTGATCTCTTTCCAAGTTAGATAAGGAGAACCGGAGAATGTTTATTAGATAAGGCAGAGCAGTAGCCTGATCCGGGCCACTCAGCTGCGTTCTTGTCTAGATACATCAGCATAGAATATCCAGGTTGGACACACACATCTGTGTGATTTGGTCTGGAGGAAGGTACAACGTGGTTCGTGTCTTCATTCTCATGCATTGTCAGCTCGGATTTGACATCAGCCTCCTTTTCTGACTCTTATGTGGTCTTGGTTATCAAACCCTTAAGTTTCTCACATGTCATTTATAGTTTTGATATCAAATCCTTGGCTGTGTTCAGATCCGGGGTCTGGAGGGACCACAAGCAACAGCTGGGACCTTGGGGTGTAGGGGAGAGGTACAGGATCAAATGCCAGCACTTCAGGGTTGACTGAATTGGGGAAATGCAGTCACAGACCCCTGAAGTGGAATATTTCTTCATTTTTCTATTTATTTATTTGTTTTATATTTTCTCTGGTTGGATAGTTGGGTAAAGGAATGTTGTTGTGAGCCCTCTTTCTGCTGAAAGAGATTTATAGAATTTTTCTTTCATTTATTTTTTCAATCAATTCTTCACCTTGTTAGATGCTAAGGGTTATAAGAAAATGAGTCACAACTGCCCGTGGGTCTCAGATATTTTATAGACCAACAGGGCAGGAAAGACAAATTTATAGATAACTATATAATGGCTTGGACTTTGATAGAAGTGGTAAATATAAGTTAAGTGTTAAAATTTTCTGAAAGGAGGGAGACATAATGTCAAGCCAGGCTGGAGTGGGGATAATATATAAAAGGCATTGTTTAAAATAATCTTTGAAGAAAACTAGGGTTCTAGAAGCTAATTACAGTACAAAAGCCCATAGAAGAGAATACACATGGCTTCTCTATGGAATGATTTAGAGGAAGTTTTTGATGAGACAACAGAGTATCAATAGAGATGTAGTAGAGAGTAGTATAGTGTACTGAAGTGTAGGTGGAGTTTAGATAGAGTATACTGAAGTGCAAGTGGAATATAGATACAGTGTACTAAAGTGTAATTGAAGTACAGATAGAAAGCAGAAAAGTGTAGGTGGAGTCTACATAGAGTGTTCTGATGTGCCAGTGAAGTATAGGCAGAGTATACTGAAGTGTAACTGGAGTATGAGTACAGTATACCAATGTATAGGTGGAGTATAGATAGAGTATACTGAAGTGTAGGTGGAGTAGAGATAAAGCATACTGAAGTATAAGTGGAGAATAGATAGAGTGTACTAAAGTGTAAATGGAGTATAGGTAGAGAACAGAAAAGTGTAGGTGGAGTCTAGGTAGAGTGTACCAACGTGCTGGTGAAGTATAGCTAGAGTATACTGAAGTGTGAGTGGAGTATGGGTACAGTATACCAATGTGTAGGTGGAGTATAGATAGAGTATACTGAAGTGTAGGTGGAGTAGAGATAAAGCATACTGAAGTGTAGATGGAGTATAGATAAAGTACACTGAAGTGTAGGTGGAGTATAGATAAAGTAAACTGAAGTGTAAGTGGAGTATAGACCGTACTAAAGTATAAGTGGAGTATAGGTAGAGAACAGAAAAATGTAGGTGGAGTCTATGTAGAGTGTACCAGTGTGCCCGTGAAGTATAGATAGAGTATACTGAAGTGTGAGTGGAGTATGGGTACAGTATACCAATGTGTAGGTGGAGTATAGATAGAGTATACTGAAGTGTAAGTGGAGTATGGGTAGAGTGTACTAAAGTGTAGGTGGAGTATAGGTAGAGAACGGTAAAGCATAGGTGGAGTCTGTGTAGAATATGCTGAAGTGCAGGTGGAGCATAGATAGGGTATACTAAAGTTTGGGTGGAGTATAGACAGTATACTGAAGTCTCTGTAGAGTATAGATAGAGTATACTGAAGTGTAGATGGAGTATAGGTAGAGAAGAGTAAAGTTTAGGTGAAGTAGAATGTACTGAAGTGCAGTGGAGTATGCATAGAGTATACCAAAATGTAGGTGGAATGTAGATGATAGAGTATACTGAAGTGTAGGTGGAGTATAGATAAAATATACCAATGTGTAGGTGGAGTATAGATAGGGTGTACCAAAGTGTAGGTGGAGTATAGATAAAGTATACTGAAGTGTAGGTGGAGTATAGGTAGAGTTTAATGAAGTGTAAGTGGAGTATGAGTAGAGCGTACTAAAGTGTAGATGGAGTATAGGTAGAGAACAGTAAAGTGTAGGCGTAGTCTATGTAGAGTATACCGAAGTGCAGATGGAGCATAGATAGGGTATACTAAAGTGTAGGTGGAGTACAGACAGAGTATACTGACGTGCAGATGGAGTATAGATAGAGTATACTGAAGTGTAGATAGAGTATAGATAGAATATACTGAAGTGTAGGTGGAGTATAGGTAGAGTATACTGAAGTGTAGATGGAGTATAGATAGAGAACAGTAAAGTTTAGGTGGCATAGAACGTACTGAAGTGCAGGTGGAGTATGGATAGAGTATGCTGAAGTGTAGGCAGAGTATGGTTAGAGTATATTGAAGTGGGTAGAGTATGAGTAGAGTACACTGAAGTGTAGATGGAGTACAGATAGAGAAAAGTAATGTGTAGGTGAGGTCTACATAGAATGTACTGAAGGACGGGGTAGTATAGGTAGAGTCTACTGAAGTCTAGATGGAGTATAGGTAGAAGGCACTAAAGTGTAGGTGGAGTATGGATAGAATGTACTGAAGTATAGGTGGGGTACAGGTAGAGTATCCTGAAGCACAGGTAGAGTATAGATAGAGTTTGCTGAAGTGTAGGTGGGGTATAGGCTGAATGTACTGAAGTATAGGTGGAGTATAGGTAGAATATAGTAAAGTGTAGGTGAAGTAGGGATACAATGTACTGAAGATATGGGTAGAGTGTACTGAAGTGTAGGTAGAGTGTAGGTAGAATATACTGAAGTGTAGGTAAGGTATAAACAGAGTGTACCAAAGTGTAGGTAAGATATAGGTAGAGTGTACTAAAGTGTAGGTGAAGTATAGGTAGATTATATGGAAGTATAAGTGGAATGAGGGTACAATGTACTGAAGTGTAGGTGAAGTATAGGTAGAGTATAGTGAAGTGTAGGTGGAGTATGGGTAGAATGTACTGAAGTGTAGGCAAGGTATAGGTAGAGTGTACTGAAGCATAGGTGGAGTAGAGATAGAGTATACTGAAGCATAGGTGGAGTATAGGTAGAGTGTACTGAAGTGTAGGTGAAGTATAGGTAGGTTATAGTGAAGTGTAGATGGAGTATGGGTAGAATGTGCTGAAGTGTAGGTGGAGTACAGGTAGAGTGTACTGAAGTGTAGATGAAGCATAGGTGGAATATAGAGTATACTGAGGCATAGGTGGAGTATAGGTAGTATACTGAAGCGTAGGTGGAGTATAGGTAGAGTGTACTGAAGCATAGGTGGAGTATAGGTAGAGTGTACTGAAGTGTATATAAAATATAAGTGATGTATAGATAGAGTGTACTGAAACATAGATGGAGTGTAGATAGAATATACTGAAGCATAGGTGGAGTATAGAGAGAGTATACTGAAGTGTAGGTAAGGTATAGATAGAGTGTACTGAAACATGGGTGGAGTATAGATAACAGTATCCTGGAGCATAGGTGGAGTATAGGTACAGTGTACTGAAGTGTAGGTCATGGAGATCTCATGAGTGTCATACTTACAATAGTCTCTATGAGATAAGTTTATGACTTTGTTCTCTCAATAATGTGAAATTACTGAAGGTTTTTGTATAGTTGAATGGCAAGGTCAGAGCTCTTCTTTGGGATAATTAGTCTGGCAGCCAATCAGCGGCTACTTCCTGCCAATTCTCTCTCTAAAATTGTCCTCCCAAATGTTTTATCCCTGCCATTTCTTCCATCATTACTTTAGAGTAGCCTGTCATTATCTTCGTTCTGGACTTTTAATAGTAGCCATCACGCCACACACCCCCACTGTCACCCACACTCTTATAAATGAATTCTACATTCTGTTTTCAGATCAATTATTGCAAAATACAGCTTTGGCATTTTTCTGTTCAAACAATACCAGAGTCTTTCTATTTCATACAGAAATAAACCCAACACCTTACCCCACTCTTTGAGGTAACTTCCCGCCCATTCTCAAGTATGCTTTCTATCCCTGCATTATGCTTATCTATTTCAAATATTGCAATGAGGACTGGGCCAAACACTATTCATTGTCTGTGCTTAGATGACTCACACTATTACTTCTGTAATGTCTTTCAGTGGTGTCTATGCAAACACACCCTATTCACTCTTCAAAGTCTGGTTAAAATGCCACTTTTCCACATAGCCCTGTCTGTTCCTTCCAGGTGAATTCTAGCCCTTTTCTTTTGAACTTTAGCAAGGTATACTTTTATGATCCTTATCATTGTCTACCTTGCATTGATAGCTATTTATATAATGATGTAACCTACCCTATGAGGCTGTGAAACACTGTTCTTCATAGATGTATGTTCCTGTCAGAAATGTTGGACATAGTTGGTTCTCAGTAAATCTTTGTTGGTGTGAAGAGAGAATGGGGTCAAGATTGAATGTGGAACTCTCTTTAGTGCTGTTGCTGTGACCAGAGCGCCATCATTTGAGGGACCTTCTGTCCTGGGATTTCCAGGCCTTCTGATTCACAGTGAGGTTACCTCTTCTGAAAGTGGTGATCACCTCTCTTTGATTTGTGTTATGTAGGGTGCCTCGATATTTGGAAATAGGCATGTTGCATTGCATGAAAAGATATTCCCAAGGCACTTAGGACACATGAATGCATGTGACCAGCTGTTTTGCTGCATTTCTGGGAGACTTACTGTGACAATGGTGTGGAATAAAGATTCCAGGAGCCAGACGTCCAGACTGCTATTTGAAAATAGCCCTTTGGCTTCTGTGCACAGCATTTTACTTTATCTACTTACGTGTGTTCTGTCTCATTCTATTTCCTTTGGACCATTTGATACCACTTAAAAAATAAATAGTTGTGTATCTGCCTCTTGAGTTCAAGCAACTGAGAAGGACCCTTGAAAACCCAAACTCCTGCAGCTTACTCACAGCAATCAATGTTAATGATGAGAGTGGAAGTTGAATTGAAATACTGGAGAGGAAGTCTTCCTTTTTCTCAATACTTTCTCCCACCAAGGCAAAACCTGGGATAAGGAAAAGAGTCCGGGCACAAAATTCCAGGAGTCTTCACACTTGGGTTCATGGCAGAGAAAGAAGCCTTTGACCTTGTTCCTGTTCCAGGATCAGAAATGTCACCATTCAGCTTTTAAAATGAAGGGGTCATTGACGTTAAGTGGGACAGGTGAACACTGGCTCCCGAAGATGCCACTGTCCAGAAATAGGCAGCCACTTGGTATCTGAAATGGTTGGGCTCTGTGTCCCCACCCAACTCTCATGTTGAATTGGAATCCTCAGTGTTGGAGAGGGAGGTGATTGGATCATGGGGGCAGTCTCTCACTTGCTGTTATTGTAAGTGAGTTCTCATGAGATCTGGTTTTTCGAAAGTGGGCAGCACTTCCCCCTTCTCTCTCTCCTTCCACCACATGAAGATGTACCTGCTTCCCCTCACTCTTCTACCATGATGGTAAGTTTCTTGAGCCCTCCCCAGTCATGCATCCTGTACAGCCTGTGGAACTGTGGTTCAATTAAACCTCTTTTCTTTATAAATTACCCAGTCTCAGGTAGTTCTTTTCAGCAATGTGAGAATGGACTAATACAAGATTTTTGCTAGTTCTTTCTGCAATAGTGATCTTAGTAGCAGGGCAGTCTCAGTGAAATGCCTGCTTCTAAGGTAATAAGGGATCCTCCCTATTTAATGATAATTTTAAAACGAAAAGTGACTTTAGTATTTAATACATTATGGCTATGCTGAATTAACTATTTGAGGGAAAACAGATATTTAGATGTTGCACTTCATTTCTGTGTATTTTAAACCAAGTGTTGGTTCAGGGGATACATTTCAGCCATCAACTGTAGGAATGAATATAATCACCTTGGTCCAATATATTCCACTGTGAAATGTTCTTTACATGCACTGCCTGAAGTTTTTAACTGGAATTTGCAGTATCCTTTATATTAAATGCCTGGGCTTTTCTTCAATTGTGATGAGTTATATAGGCTCTGCAAAGATTTGTAACGTAAGTGTGCAACCTTCATAATCAATTTTACCTGATCTCCAATGCAAGTCCAAATTCCCAGTATCACAGAAATAAACTTAAAAAATGTTTTAGTTATCCCAGTTTAGTAAATAATAATCATTTTAATATATAAACAGTACAGAATAATTTTAGTGAGATATCTTACACTTTTATGCAAACTTCAAATCCAAGTATGTATTGTACACTGAAAGCACATCTCACCTCAAACTGACCACATTCCAGGGCTCAAGAGCCCATGTGGCTAGTGGCACCCACAGGACAGTTCATTCTTAGTGATTGTTTCTTCCTAATGCCATGCCTGCTCTTTCAGTATCTGCACTAGAGGGTACCCATATAAATACTTCAGTGAGATGGATTTTCCAGGGTTGGCAAATTACGGTCTGTATGCCAAATCCAGACCACTTCCTGTTTTTGTAAAGTTTTTCTGAAGCAGCTACGGCCATTCATTTGTGTGTTGCCTATGACTGGGCTTGAGTTGCAGAACACATATTTCCAAGGCTGTTAGACTTCCAGTGATACAGACACAGAGCAAGCAACCTGCTCCCTGAAACGTCAGCAGGAGCAAGCTAAAAAGGATTAAAAGATTAAGGAAGAAAAGAAAAGTTACCTACTGCTTATTATTAAATAAAAATGAAGAGGATGACAAGGATCATTAGCACAGACAAGACACTTGGTGTGGACTATAGCGAGAGGTTTAAGTCATCGTCCTCACTTCAGAGTCCAGCTGATGTTACTCTTCTCCTACCAAGCCCTACCTATCCTTTCGAGGTCTGCCTCTTCTTATCCCAATAGCCAGTCTTACCTACACCACTCACTTACCTAACATAGTCACAAAACTTTTCAGGCGGCCAGGCGCGGTGGCTCAAGCCTGTAATCCCAGCACTTTGGGAGGCCGAGGCGGGTGGATCACGAGGTCAGGAGATCGAGACCCTCCTGGCTAACACGGTGAAACCCCGTCTCTACTAAAAATACAAAAAAAATCTAGCCGGGCGTGGTGGCGGGCGCCTGTAGTCCCAGCTACTCGGGAGGCTGAGGCAGGAGAATGGCGTAAACCCAGGAGGCGGAGCTTGC
>NW_016821253.1:2205696-2223938 GCF_001698545.2 Rhinopithecus bieti | reverse complement strand
AAAAAAAAAAAAAAAAAAAAAAAAAAAAAAAAAAAAAAAAAAAAAAAAAAACTTTTCAGGCTACTTGCTAATGAGTGTATTACTTTTTTACCCACAACCAGACTGTATCCCCTGGAAAATGTGTATCATGAGTTAAGTGTGTTACCTTCCACCATATGGATTTTTCTGGTGATCTGTAGATATTTGTTTAATTTGTGACAGATTTGGAATTTAAATAGTGCATTTTGTTAATATTTTGTTAAATCCTGTGTAGCTGTACTGTCTCACTTTGTTTTCCAGTGTCTTTTTTGTTTCTTGTTTCCACATAATCCTCATTCAAATATTTGTTCTGGAATAAAGGGGTCTTCAAGAAACACTTCTAATGAGAAATATAAAACAGAAACTGTGGGATTGCTGACAACTGCCCACAGTTAGGACACTTTGATGTGACTTGTTGCTCGATGGTTTTCAATGTGGGCAGCAGAACTCAGGGAAGGATTCTTCCTTGAATGTCGCGTTACATACGTTGTTCTTTGAGAAGGAAGGTGGCTATCCTTGGCAATGGTTTCTATCACTAACACTCTTATGAACTGTGGTCGTTTTCAGACAAGCTGCTTCCCTCCCCCCGGCCTTTGGTTTGTTTGGTGCTAAACGTCTCTTGGTTTCTATGGGTAAATGAATTGCTCTGTGGTCATTTTCAGACAAGTTGCTTCCCTCCCCCTGGCCTTTGGTTTGTTTGGTGTTAAACGTCTCCTCTTGGTTTCTATGAGTAAATGAATTGTTCTTAACGTGGTGTTCTCTAGGATGTGTGCGCTGTACAGAGAGGCCTGTTGAGAACTGCCAGAACACAGTCCATACACTGCCTAAGTGCACTCCTGCCGCTAAAATACTTCTTGGCCCTAATGACTGGATCCCTCATTCTGACCGAAGCCTGATTAAGAGAGCAGGGAGACTCTGTAACAAACAGGGACATGTGATTTTAAGACGTTTTGACTACATTGTCTTTGTATACTGTTTGGAAAATAAGCATCAGTTGGTAGGAATTGGCTGACTCCTGGTCTGTACTGATAATGGCGCTGAGTGTCTTTGGGGTATAAAGGAAGAAGGGGGCATGGCCTCAGTAAGAAGTAAAGGTGCCCCCGTGGGAGACGAGACTTACAGGGCTTGGCCAGGCAAGCCGAGCATATCGTGGGACCACAGCCACTCAAAGTTGAGCTTATCCGCTTTTTCAACAAGTCCTTTGATACTGGACATTGCATCTCCACCTGTGAAGCTGAACATTATGTTGATCAAGGCGATCGCCAGGATACAACAGGATAATGTTTGTAAAACATAAAGAGTATCTGCAAACTATTACTATCTTGACTACTATTATTCTTATTGTTGTTTTCCCATTTTTAACCTAGAATTAAAAATGGAGCCTGATTGACTACTCCCTGGCAAATAGTAGATGATGAGTAAATGTAAGTTGAATAATTTATTGAAAGACTAAAAATACATACAAGAATTTATGCAAAAGGGACTCAATGTTGATTATGATCAAAAGCTATTCACAAATAGTACTAAAAGCCAAAAGTGCCTTTGCTTCTTCATTATAACAAAAGTACTCCTCCTTACCACAGTCAACTGGCCCCTCTCAAGGACTTTGTTCACGCATCAAACCATTATTGCCTATTACCACGTCTACAATCTAATTAATAATTTGGATTTCAGCAAAGTTTTAAATGAGACAAAAGAGCCCATTTAAATTCTCTAAGAGTTACAAGAATTTGATCAGGTTTCCACTTTTTGTTCGATCCCAGCCATTTGAGCACACAAAGCTGTCTATCTTTCTAGGGACGGAAAGAACTCATTGTTCATTGTAAGCAGACATCCGCCACAGGAATATGCATATATCAGCATATTTAGTGGCAGGCATAGTCATTGCAATTTGACATCTCAGTCAAGTTTTTCTTGAGATCTGGCAAAAATAGAAGTATAGCAACCCCTCCTCCTCACCATTTCCAAGGAAAAGTGGCCCCACAATTTCAAAGTTCACCTTATATAGATGAACAAACTCACATAAAGGAAGAAACCAAAATCACACGATCACTGCGTGCATTTTTAAATCAATGGGTCCAAAAAATTTCTGAATATTTAGACAGCACTCACCGACTAATAAGTTAGATAATTACCCATCTATCTACTAAAATTTTAGTCCAGCACTTGAGCACCTGTTTGCAGAATGAATTTCTGTTTCAATATTCTGCCATGTTTCACATTTGAGGAAATCATGGATAGATAATGGATATCAGTTTATTTTTTTTCCCTGTGTGTGCGTTTTCTGCACCAGTGGTAAAGTGGACTTATTTTAATGCATTTTAAAGGTAATTGATCGTGGCAATGTTAGCCCATTGCGGATATAAATTTTGGAATAGAAACAGGGCCATTGATGAGCCTGCCCTTCCTCTATAGGAGTTGAATCATGCTTTCTTTATAGTTGTATCAACAAGCTCTAACTTAGTGCCTGACACATATTGTGTAGCTAAAATGTTGTGTTTCATCAAATTCACATGAACTTAATATTTGGGCACAGTAGTGAGTATGATATTTCCATATTTAAATTTTCTTCTTTTTCTCTTTTAGACAGACAGGGTCTCTGTTGCTCAGGCTGAAATGCAGTGATGCAATCGCAGCTCACTGCAGCCTTGATCTCCTGGGCTCAAGCAATCAGCCTCAGCCTCCTGAGTAGCTGGGACTACAGGCAGGTGCCATCATGCCAGGCTAACTTTTTAAATTTTTTTGTAGAGATGGGGGGGGGTCTCACTATAATGCCCAGGCTGGTCTCGAACTCCTGGCCTCAAGTGATCCTACTGCCTCAGCCTCCCAAAGTGCTAGAACTACAGGCATAAGCCATTGTGCCAGGCCCATATTTAAATTCTTAATTAAAGAAAACTTTCAGAATGACTCTCTTGACCATCCTTCCATTTTTGCTTCATTTTCTCTTATAATGAAATGCTGACGGCAGTGCCTGACACTTAGTAAGGCTGAAAAAGGTGAGTTGAATGCTTTCTAATAAAGTGATGAAAAAATGAATGTGTCCACCTACGTACATGAACTGGGGTGTATAGGAGAGCAAAGAGAGTTTTCACCATGTCTGTTTCAAATAAAGTTTTCTTATATAGAGAGGAAATGAAACACAGAGACAGGAAAAAAGACAGAGACAGAGGCAGGGAGAGTCTTGGAAACAAAGGAAAGAGAGAAGGCAGGGGAGGGTGAAACACTAGGCTGCACAGGGCGGAGAGAAAAGTGCGAGGCTGGCACAAAGCGAAAGGTGTGGGTTTACAGAACACTCGTTGGACTAATGTAAATGTAGGCTTCCATGTTGTCTGCTGAGGACTGGAACAGAGAATGGGGCACAGCCAAGTGTGCTTGCTGTGACCAGTCGCTCCTGCAGGAGAGTGGGCGTTTTATGGCACAGCAAAAATCAGGACTTAGTTTTCCTGGTGGAGTAGAAGATGGGCACACAGCCTTCTGGGTCCCTGCTCTGATGACCACTAAGATGTGAAGAGAGATGCCCAGCTCCAGGCGGCTCTGTGAGTGTGTGAATCAAAGAAAGCTTTCACAGCCAACTCTATGAATTCACTAAGAATAATTTCATGGATTTGAGAACATCCACTTCCCCTCCCCTCCATGCTACCAGAGGTTAGACAACTCAAAATGCGCATGGGACAAAGTTCTTTTAAAGCATCACCTTGCTGAGAAAAACAATACTTCAGTGTTACTATTATCATTTGGAAAACTGTGCTTCATTTATGGAGTATTGTTCGAGCTGGGAGAATGTGACTATGTAAATTACCTCAAGAAATGTGTGCCCCACACTAATGAGATGTAAAGAGAGAGATTCTCGCAATGTTCACATTTTGTTGGACTTTGATAGGATCAGTTTGTGAACAATTGTGAATCACCTAAAACTGATTATAAAAGCCTGAAAGCTGAGTATTAGAAAGAATATACTGCTTTTCTTCCTCCGTTTTTTAGGAAACAAAGAGATTAGAGTTATTCAGGTTACAAGAGCTTGTGATCTTCTCCATAGTAAGTAAAAGGAACTCCAGAGGCAATCAGAAGTCAAATGTCTCTACTCACATATATCCAATTACATGTGTTTTTATAAACACATACTTATTTGAATGTCTTTAGGTTGAAACACATCAGTTTTACTTCCAGTAACGTAGAAGTCATCATCAGGCACAAAGAAGACACATTTTCACAGAAGAACTTTGAGTTTATGTGTTGATGGAATCTTGTTTTGTTTTCCTGATATAAAGCCTTACTGCTCCATTCTAGTGTTTCATAATAACACGTGGACTTGAGGCCAGGCTAAACAGCTTGGGGATGACTTCTAAGTCACTGATACACCAAACAGTATTGATGCTTTTTCCTTTGCTTTAAAGTTAATTAAAAGGACACAAGACATCAGCAGGCTGGTGGAAAATGATCTAGTGCCAAAGTAAGATTTGGGAATCTGACAAGTGAAAGATTATGATGCTATGGAAAAGGTTTGTAATGGGACTGGATGTTTTAAAAAATCATTTTGGATGAAACTCTCCTCTCCTTTGTGAGTAAGAGTCTCTCTGACATTTTTAAGGATGGATCAGTCAGCACTAAGCAGAGCTGAAGAAAAACACGGGATTAATAGTTCAGATGCTCGAGGTTTGCAATGTCCTGAATACTTGCGATTTCACTAGAAAGACATCCAGGAGGGTCTCACACTAGTAAGCGCTGAGAAAGGCTGTAAGAATGGCAGCATCCTCTAGCTGCGTATCTTGAGTGAAGGAGCAAACCTTCCTTTCCAAACACGAACCCCAACTCCCACCCCTGCCCACACACATCACCATCCTGAACTGACTGGTGCACACTCAGGCTTCCTAGTCACAACCATGGCCTCCTGCCCACACCAGTTCAAACTGGAGTACTGGCTTGCCGGTCCACAGGCATCCATGGGGCTCTCCAGTGGCCTCCGACACGGGTCCCTACTGGCGGCTCACATGGGCCACGATGCATCTGGGGGAGATCATGGCCCAGGCTGCTGTCAGGTAGAGTCAGGGATCTCCACACATTGATGGGTGCTCCATCTTAGAGAAATTCTTAGTGCCAAACCCCTGGAGAGGAACCCAAGCCTTTTGCTTTCATGAACAAGTCATGCCCCTATTTAATAAACACAGAGTTGGCCAGGCACAGTGGCTCACGCCTGTAATCCCAGCACTTTGGGAGGCTGAGGCGGTTGGATCATGAGGTCAGGAGATCAAGACTATCCTGGCTAACATGGTGAAACTCTATCTGTACTAAAAATGCAAAAAGAATAGCCAGGCATAGTGGTAGGCGCCTGTAATCCCAGCTACTCGGGAAGCTGAGGCAGGAGAATCACTTGAACCTGGGAGGCAGATGTTGCAGTGAGCCGAGATCATGCCACTGCACTCTAGCCTGGGGACACAGCAAGACTCCGTCTCAAAAAAATAATAATAATAAAATAAATAAACACAGAGTTACTGTGGAGAGAGTGAGAGGACTGTTCCTGTGCACTGCAGGGCATGTGGCAGCTCTGGCTAACTTCAGTGAGGCTGCCGCCTCCCACGAGAACATGCAGTGTCTTGTGCTTCTTGACACTGGGACCAGGAAGCTGCTGGTGGCACAGGGACTTGTGGAAGCTCATGTTTCCCTGAACACAGATTATCTTATTTTACTCCTCCCAGAACTCAGGTGTGTGCATATGGATAACAGAATCTCAGGTATCTGTTTTTCAAGGTATTATTTGTCACATTACGTATTTATGTTATCAGAGAAAAGTTCCCTTTGAATGAACATTTATAAAAGTTTGTGCTGTTGTGGCCTGCTTCTTCATGGCATCTCGTAGATTATTATTGTAAAGCCATTTGTTAAACTAAAACATTCCTCGTGCTGGAATATTTCCCTGACAGATCCACACCAGAAGGATGTTCAGACTTGGGGCTTCATTGAATGGTCTCTCATCGCATTGCTTATCACATAAGTTTTCACTGTTTAAGTTTTTGTTTTTCTATCGTGTCTCTTCAGGAAGGATATGATCCTGAGTATCAGATCCAAATCCTCCCAGAATCTCCCACATATATGGTCCTCAGAGGCCCAGGATTGAGGCTCCTGGGAAATGTGTTCGTGCCAGTGGCTTGCAAATCAAGTGTTTCTGTGTTTATTTCAGCCCCAAATTAAAAGCCAGGCTTAATCAGAGAACAAACTGGTCCTCACAGCCGAGCTGCATTAGGGCACTAGGGGGTGAGCAAGTTAAGGATGTTTTGTGGATGTTTGCTTCTCCTAGTTTCCTGCTAGAATTAACCCAGCTGTGAAGCTGGTCCTCGTTGCGTAACTAAGTGGCGTGGACGCAGAGAATGAAGCGGATGTGAGCGAGAATGAAGGGCACAGGCATCCTCAATATCCCTTTCGGTGGCGGAGAGGGAGAGAGCGAGTGGTTTTGCTTTACCAAAATTGGAGCCCCTGTTTCTTTCCTCAGATGGCTCCCAAAGACATTCCCTTTATTTTCCTGGCCGTCTTCCCTCCTTGGGAGAGCAGGAGGAGGAGGGCAATGCTTCGTGCTGTAGAAAGGACACATTTGTTCTTCCTTGAGCAGTCCCTGGAACCTTCTGGAGTGAATGCCTTTGAGCATCATGAGTGGCACATGCAGCTGTTGGCACGGCCAAGGGGAGAGTGGAGACAAGCGTGAAGCATTGGAATGGTAGGAATCTTAAAACCTGTCTCTGGGGAGAAGTAAGTATGAACTCCATGATCCATCTGCAGAATAGCATGTATTTGGTGGGAATCTTGTGTACTGGTAATAGCAGATTTCTGCCGAATTTCGAAGCACTAACGCCAGGGCCTCCTCGTGGTGGGCCTGGGATAGGCCTGGCTTACGCCCCTGTGCAGGTGTCCCATCCACTTGAACTTCTGCCCCACACACGGTCCCCCGTCATGCCATCCTGTGGTTAGGAATGTTCAAATGCAATTTCATGATGCTTCCTACTTGAGCTGAGCAGGAAGAAACGACTCAGATCAGAAATCATTTTCAAAACCTCCAACGGTCACGACTTTACTGAGAAGCCTTGGAAGCAGAGACTCAGAGCGGAGCCATGGGTAAGGGTTGTGTGCATTCTGCGTCACTAAGATGGGAGGTCCCCTGATACTTGCGTTGTTACTGGCCCTCCCTTGAATCGCGGACATTGCAGGTGGTTCCAGTTGGCCCTGAAGGGTCCCTGGCTTCCTGCAGAGACACCTGGGAAGGCAGGTGGTTCCAATTGGCCCCAAAAGGTCCTCCAGCTTCCTGCAGAGACACCTGGGAAGGAGGTGTTGGCCCAGCTGCTGTTGGCACTGCCCTGGGACTAAAGCAAGCATCATTTGTTTTCTGTGCACCAGGGGCGTTGCCATGAGGAGCCTCTGGGGTGCTGGCCAGCCCTGCACACACTGGTGAGGCCCGGTGATGACCTGCCACAAAGAGGCAAGGCCCGCTCCTGATGCAGTGTGCTGTGTGGTGTCTCCAGGCCGAGGCTGCCCACCAGCTTCTCTTCACTAGAGGGATGCATGGTGCCCTGGGGCAGCAGGAGGCAGCACCCGCTCCTGAAGTGTCTCTCCTCCCTGTGTCCCCACTGACCCGAGGTACCACGGACAGAGTCCCACACACCCCTTTCTCACTCTCACTCCCCCCTGTCTTCTCCGGGAGTTAATGACATTAGCCAGACAGCATTTCCAGAAAAAAACAAAACATCTGCTCCACTGCTGAAATACTAAGATGGAAATAAAAAGCCTACACCAGCCCATACACAAAAATCTCGATATGAATTACAAAGCTTCTGTTTATGTTTTTTAATTTCTTGAATAAAAGGAAAACCTTCAAAATGGAAATAGTTGTCACTGCGAATCACTTTTTTTCTCCTAGAAAAAAATGATCTAAATGGGACTAGTGACACTTGACCAAGAAGGCCAAGCATTGTTTAATAGAGAATCAGCCTCTTTGGAATCAATTTCTTCTTCCACTTGTTTTAAAAGGCACTCTTTCCTCTTGCCTCTTAAATAGCTTTTGTTTCAGGAGCAGTGACAGGAGGAAGTTTAGCTGCACCTCAGGTGACTTTTATAGCAAAGCTTCTCAACCACCCAGGGTTTCCATTTGACTGGCTCTGGCTTGGTTTATAGACACCTCCTTGAAAAATAGAATAAAATTGTCTATATTTTCTATATTTATCCTGCTGAGTTTTTAAAATGTAACTCTGCTTTTGAGTTGCTTGATTGTATGTATTTGGGTTGCCAGCCTTTGGAATCTCTCTCTCTGGCTTTATTATTCTCTCTCTTTCTCTGCCTTTACTCCTCTGCCTCTCTCCCTCTGTCTCTCTCTGCTACCTCCCATCCCCTCTCTCTCTGTCTGTCCTCTGTCTCTCTCTCTGTCTCTGTCCCTCTCTCTCTCTCTGCACCTCCTCTGCCCCCCGCACCCCCACCCCGCCGCCACACTCTCCACATTGCCTTTGGGTTGGTTTTCCGTCCCCCATAATGCAAGGCACTGATGCTCAGGGAGAATCTCTTGCAACAGCTGGGTGGCAAAAGAAGCTGTCCGGCTCTGTGGCTTCACAGCGTAGAATTTACTGAGTGGACAGCACCCAGCAGAGGAAATGGTTCTCAGGAGACCTCTTGTTCCTGGTGTATTGCCCTTGTCCCGTGTCCCTGGCTTCAATGCAGCATGAGACCAGTTTCCTCTGCCTGGAATGTCCTTCCTCATCCATCTCTTCCCACCGGATCATACTCGGGCTTCAGAACTCTGCTCCTGGCTCCTCTGTCTCAGCTTCCTCTTTCCTGAGCTCCTATCACATCTGCTCCGAAGCCTCAGCACGCTTTAGTATCACAGACTGTGATCAGGAAAAGACGGATCATAGATTTCACACCATCCAGCATCTCTCCTAATTCAGGGATTCTCCGGAAATCTTTCCTGGTGTTCACCTGCTGATCCGGTCTCTGCCTGAATACCTAGATTGAAGGGGAGATCATCACCTAAAAAAAAAGAACATCACTTTTAAGTGCACATTATTGATCTCATTTATGCACACTGAATGCTTCTCTGTCCGGAATGTTAGCTTCTTGAGGACAGGGACTATTGTATAATATAATGTAATATAATGTCTTCTGCAGTACCCTGCCCAAGGCTTTGCACACACTATTGCTTTCAACAGATACTTAATAATTGATTTCTTCTACAAGATAAACAGTAAAATGAGCATCAGATGACACTTGAGTATTAATGGGCTGAATGTTTATTCCTAGTGACATGTGACTTAGATACCCTCAGCCTCCCCAGGAAAAAGAACAGGCAGAAAGTGAAGCAGATTTAACTTGGTTTTGGTCTCGTGTAGAATGAGGTAATTTCGACTTCGCCGTCTCCCTTCTCTTTCCTCCTTCCGTTCACGTCTCGAATGGCAATGCAGTCTCCAGCATGTGTTCAGTGGCTTCAGCTGAGCCTTGCTGGGCTGCCTGGCCTCAGATGAACTGCATCAGGCATGGGCATCAGACGCGGCTTCTGGGTGATGCTGTGCTGAGCTCAAGTCAAAATTCATCTGATCTCAGTCCCTGCCAACTCTCTTCCCCCATTCTTTCTAAATTGAAACCATCCTAAGATATGCAACAAGGACAACCAGGCTTTTGTTGTGCTGGGGGCCTGGCATAAGCTGAGAGGATGCCAGGGGCTCCCCTTACCACAGGGCTCCCCTCGGATGGCCAGTTGCTTTCTAAGTCTAGTCAAGTGACTGGGGCACCACCCGTGAGTCGCTCACTGTCACCTGTGCCCAACCATGCTTGTCTCTCGGCCGTTCTCATCTTCCTCATTCCTCAGGGTCTGAGCTGTCACTGTAATTTAATATTTTCCACTGACAGAAGAAGATATCTTACAGAACCCAGATTGGTTTTTATTTTTTTCTCTTCCTCTTTACTCTTCTCTGTATTCTTGCCACTACTTTTTAAAGCATGACCATCCAATTACACTGAAAGCGGGGGGACCTGTCCTGCCCCCCATGCTGGTGACCATTGCCTTCCCATGGCCGATGCTATCCAGAAGCATCCTTCAGAGGCATGCCAAGCACGGAGCAGGCTGGCATTCTTGGAACTGGGCATGAACAAGCCTGAGTTCCTTCCAAGGATCTCGTCCCACATCTTTCCTTCTGCTTTGTGCATTTTCAAAACTGTCTGACTCCAGAGGAGCCGGAAGAAGAGAGGGGGCCGGTCTTGTGCCTGGGGGTTGGTGTCCACCTCCTGCCCCAGGCCGAGGGGCAGATGCTTCCCGGGAGGGCCAGGGCAGCCTCAAGCAGAAGCTTTGGCCCTGCCCACCTAAGGGACACAGACACACCATCTTATACCAGTTACTACTTCCTTGAGGGTGTGTTTTGTTCCCCAGGGACCCCCTCAGGCCCCTCACCTGGAAGCCTTTGTCCTTCTAAGCTCCACCTCCTTAGCTCCGAAGGAAGCCCTGCTCCACCTGTGTAGGAGCAGTGCTCACTGTCACCCTCCACGCCCTGCTCCTGCAGACCTGCCTCTAACCGAGGGCGCTCTGTCCTCACGGGAGCACAGTCTGGGGGGGAATGGGGAATGAGGTCCTCTCTCTATCTGCAGTACCTGAGCGCTGGGGATAGAGCTCTGAAACCCTCACCCTTCCTTTTTCCTTAGTGCACTTGGCAGGCTCCCCTAAGAAGACACAGGTATTTTCTTTCCCTCCTCGGTGCTGTTCTTGTTCTTGTTCTTATTCCTCAGCCCTTTGGGTTACAGAGAAGACGGACACAGCTGCCATAGTAAATGCCCCATGAGGCCGGTGGCACCTGATGCCAATGGCGCTTTTGAGGCTTCACCTCCCGGAACCACTAAGCTGGGATCCTCTGGCTCCCGGAACCACTAAGCTGGGATCCTCTGGCTCCTGGAGCTGCTAAGCTGGGATCCTCCAGCTCCGGATGCCTCCAGGGTGGCTGTCTTGGACCCAAATCTAGGCCTCTATCTTCTTGATCCTGCCTCTATGACTTCAGATTTACTCTGTAAGCAGAATTTGCAAATGAAACAGAAACATGCAAGACAGAGGAAAATGTTCTTTTGCAGAGTGTGTTTCAGGGAAAAGAGCGTGCCCTGGTTCCATATCTCACCAATTTCCACAGATCCGTTCCTCTCCTATCCCACTCTCCTTATCCCAAATGTCTTTCTGATTGCTCTGTGTACAGTCTTGGGGTTAAAATGAACTAGGGAGAATAGTTTGTCAGATACAATTTATCCAATACGTCTGATTTCGTGGAAGCAAACTTGCTTGTGATATTGGGATGTAGAACCACTTTGTCTTTTTTAAATTTACAAACATAAACTTTGCTCTCTGTGTGACTTGAGCACAGTGTTCTCAATGTGGCTTCCCCAGGCTGGGACCATGAGGGCCACACAGACGGCTATGTCTGTGCACCTGTCCTGGCAGGGCCCCAAGCTGAGCCCCGACAGGGTAGGGAGGCTGTAACCGCGCGCTGACGAGCCGCCTCTGGGTTTGCAGTGTCCTGTCCAGAAACCATGTCACTGCTGAGGGCAACATGGAGTCCTTACATCCACAAGAAAATAAAAAATAGCAAAGGAAATCAAAGTGGGGAATTTTCCCAACATTTCTTTCCATAGCCAAGCATTAAGTCTTTTGTGCATTTCACAAGGACTTTTTCTCCAGTTTCAGGTTTGTTTTCATGTAAGGTTTGGGAGTAGAATTTTTATCCCAAACCAGGGAGGCAGCAGGCCAGCCTGTGCAGCACCGACTCAGCTTCAGGAGAGGCTGTGCAGGGCAGTCTTCAGTCTTTCCTAAGCCACCATCCCCAGAGCTGCAGGCCCCTGCACCTGCCCCCAGTCACTCTGCAGGAATTCTCACATCTGAGGACAGCAGAGCTTCCACCTGCCCTGCTCTCTGCCCCTTTTGCCTGGGAAGATTCCTTCCCGCTGCACACCAACAGAGGGAAGCAGAGCCCACACAGCTGAGGCCCAGGCTCAGAGAGCAGCGCCCTGGATGGGCAGCCCTATCCGCTCCTTTCAGCCCAGAGCACAGCCACCTGCCCCGCCCTGCACCTGCGGGCTGTTGAGCCCTCCTCTGCACTCTTAGAATCACACTCTCACATCTCGTGAGATGCTCCGGAGAAAGCGAGGCTGCGAATAGAAATACTAAAAATTATCAAATACTCTGTGAGACAGTGACTTTTAGATTCTTTTCAGACCTGGTCCTGTGGGCTCTTCTAGTACAAGAGCTGGTGCCTGGGGGCACAGGGTGTGTGGGTCGGGGAACCAGGCTGGCTCGGCAGCTGCACGTGGCAATGGAGGCTGCTGTCCACCTGCAACGGCACCCAGCCTCGGCTGTGCAGAACCCGACCTTCCACACAGGCCGGGGCACCAGGACTCAGAACCCATCACGCACCCCGTCTCCTCAGAACAGAGCAGCTTCCTCTTGTTTGTCCCATTAGCAAGTATGTCGCTTTTGATTTTCACCTTCCAGTTTGTGTGATTAGCTCCTTCAGGACAAAGACCTGAACACTGTCCTGTGGGCCAGTCTCCTGCCTCCCATCCCCAAGAGTCACCTCTTCCATTTCCGCGGGGAGTAAAGGCCTCTAGATTAAATCTTCTTCTGAAGTCATGGGCATGGGGCTTCAGTTCCAGCTCCAACCTGTAAAATCGTGGGCTTATCTAGCTAATTGTCCTGAACCCAGAACATTTTCATTTTATATCATACAGAGATTTAAGCTCAAATCAGAAATCACTGATTTCATAGTCAGGAGGCAGGAAGGCTATACCGTGGCCGTGTAGCTAAAACCCAGAATCACAACCCTTTTTTCTGATTTTTTTCATCATTCTTGCTTCTTACCCTGCTTCTGTGCCTTGTCTCAGGGTTCTCAGCCTAGGAGAGTTTCATGTTGCTCTGGGTTCTTAAGTAAAAGCATAATTTGTAGTGAGTTTCATTTTTTGCCTAGCCTTCTCCTTACATAATCTAAATTGATTTTTATAACGGCCCTAGAAGGCGAGTGGGCTGGTGTTGTCAATGTTTTATCTTTTTCCTCTTTCTCTAATGGAGGAAGTGGTTGTGCTGTGAAGTTCATACAGCTAAGAACTAGCAGAATAGTAATTTAAATCTGGACATTCTTTTGCTAGTTCTGGGCATTTCTTTTGAGCCAGTGTTTCTCAGCCCTGGCTGCACATCAGGATCACCGGGGGGCCTTCAAAAAACTACTGATGCCTGGACCTCACCCCAGACCCACTGGATCAGTGTGTCTGTAGGCAGGGGTCAGTGCTTTTTCAGAGGCCCCAGGTAATTGGAATATGCAGCCAGGTCCAGGAACCGCATCTTTAAACCATGTTCTTTTCCTGCCTCTATGTCAGAGCATGTGGGTGTGTGTGGACTGGGAGCATGGACGCTAACAAAATGCTGTCGTTTTAGCCTGTAGTTCTTCCACTTGGCTGGCACATGTGATGAGCAATTACGTTTTAATGACTCTCTTCATTGTTATCTTTATGCCCACACCAGTGTTGTATTTCCTTAAAATGTAAGTCCTTTAATCATACAGACTGCATGAGTGTAACATGTTCTTGCTATTACATAGCATGTGATAAACACACCAGTGTTGTATTTCCTTAAAATGTAAGTCCTTTAATTATACAAACTGCATGAGTGTAACATGTTCTTGCTACTACACAGCATGTGATAAAGCACCCTAGCCTTCGAGATGAGGTCACCCAGCGACTTCAGACTTGCCCGAATAAAGAACCTTTTTAGAAACAAAAGCAGACAAAGGCCTCGCTCCTCAGACGGAAGTGGAAGCCAGGGCTCTGGGCCTTTTCCAGCTCCCTCTCCTTGCAGATAAACACTTGCTCCATCAGAGGCTGAGGGTGACCATGGGGCCCTCAGATATACAGAGCACAGTTCCAAGACAAGGTTCTAGACTTGAAACGAGAAATTCTGACTTTCTCTATGGCTTCTCTGCCCGTGTCCTGCAATTTGTGGCTGTGTGGCTGACATCATGAGCTCGTGTGGCAGCGTTGTGATGCCGAGTTGCCAAGGCCAGTGTCAGAACGTAAATACCGGGACTCCCACTGGGGATCCCAGCCCTGCCATGGGGAGGTCCTCCCCAGGGAGCACATTTCTTCTCAGCACACACTCCTCTCCTTCCTCCACCTCCTGGGATCTGCCTCCCGGGAACCTGCCCTTGCAGTCAGGGCTGAAGTGAAGTCCTGTTTATACCGTGACACAGGTGAGCTGGAGTTTGGGGATTTCTGACTGTGGCTATTAATTGGATCCACATCTAAATCACTTAAAATAGTCTCTTCAGACAATACTAAGAAACTCACCTAATGTCTCAGATATCAAGTGCTTTAAAGTATCAGTCGTGCACTCACCCCATTTAGATAGAGGATTTTGGTTCTATTCCACTTAGCCTGTTTTTATTCCATGGGTGGTACCAGTGAGGGGGAGTTACATTTGTTTGCAGAACATCAAGCAGTGGTACAAGGGCTCTTCTTATTTCAGTCGTATGGAAGGAAGACTGTTCAAGTTAACACAGCAATTGGCAGGTTGTTATGTTTTTCCATTATTGTTACCATAGGCTATTGCTTTATGCTTACATATTTGCGGATTTTTTTATGTAAGCCCAACTTTTCTATAAGATATTTGTAAAAATTAGCTCACTATGTGAAACTAGACAGGCCTGAAAATGATAATCAGCTAATTAAAATTGTTTTAATTAAGAGTATGAACCACTATACTACTACCATGCTTGAAGTATGAGGTAAAATAGTAAAAGCCTAAAAATTGTAAATAAGTAAGCTTGGGTGCATTTAAATAAAGCTTTTTGGCCAACATGCAATAAAGCTTCAAAGTATATGGCAGTGTGATTAATAGAGGATAGTCCCACCTTAGCCAGACAGGGCCACCTATTGGGATTTTCTCAAGGTTAAGAGACAGGCACCACCCTCTGTGGTCTTCAGTCTTACTCTGCTGTCAGCGGAAATTTCTGTCTGCCCAGACAAGTGTCATCATGGGCTCTGTTTGGTGGTAAGGAATCTTGACCTACCGCTGACATCATGAGCCACAGAAGCCTGGAGAAAAGCTACTTAATATGCAAGCCTGTGGCTTATATTGAAGGGTAGAACATTTTTATATTGATAATTATCTTGGAGAAAATAACTTTTATTATTAAGTAGCTTTGAGTTAAGAAGCTATCGAAGAATATAAGCCTGGCATTCCTGAGACTGAATTGAATGGGTTATATTGTTCTCTAGCAAGGAGGTGTTCAAGCTGAACATGTGTATGTGGCTCTAGTCTGATAAAAATCCAAAGTGTAACTCATTGTGAAATTAACCTAATAACTGATACTCTAGATCAGCACTGTCTAGTATAAATATAATGCAAGTGGAAGAACTACATATGTGATATTACATTTTCCAGTAAATGTTAAACATAATTTAAAGAACCAGATGGAATTAATTTTAATAATATCGCTATCTAACCTAAATATTATAATATCAACAAGCAATCAATACATAATGATTAATGAGACGTTTTACATTGTTTTTATGCTGTGATCAAATCTTGTGTGTATTTTACGTTTACGACACATTTCCAGGTAAACTGCACATAAGACTGGTGCTCGCCCTGCTCTTCTCATGGGCGTGGAGGACCCAGATAATAAGAAACACTTTGCTCAATTCTTCCCAATACTTTGCTCTGTCTGGGCATATGATGATCTAATTTTTTAAAAGTTCATTTTAATTGCATTGAGGTTTGAGTGTGGTATTTTAAGAGTGCTTGCTGAGAAATTAGATGGTCAGGATTCCAATCAAACCCTACTATTGACAAACTAGGTGATGTCAGACCAGTGATGTACCTTCCCAGGGCCTCATTTCTGTGATCTGTGAAACTGATGTTGTCATGTATCTACCTGGTCATGAGAATCAAATGACAATTCATATTTAGTACTTAGCACATAGTCTGTATGTTTAGGTCATTATCAATATATCTTCCCTGTCTCTAGAAATGAACTATAGGGTATCAGCAAATGAGACCAGATGATCTATCTAGGGATAAATCTGATGTCTGTTTGAAGAAGCCAAAAAAGGGGGCGAGTAAATATTCTAGAATGATCTGTGTACCCCACCAGAGAGTTCTTAATGTCAGCCCTTGTGTTTAGCTATTACTCTATTTAAATCTCCAGTAGGTTAAATTCCAAATTTCAGACTGAGCTGTAGAGTTAGTTGGGCTTAATAGAGTTTGAGTTTCATTGCTATTACAATTTCCATGGAAAGGCGAGTGCTTCTCTTCTGCCAAAAACGTGGTGATACCAACACAGAAATAACTACAACTTCGTCTAAAAGACTATGTGAAATAACTATTAATTAACTAGAATATCCATATGAATTTAAAAGACCAAGCTCTTACTGAGAAATAAAGCTGGATTTCAGAGGTCAAAAGGAGACTCTTAAAGATGATCTAATCCATTATCCTCATTTTGCAAATGAGAAAGTCACTCTGTGCTCCTGAAATTGCCACTTTCCCATCTTCAGTAAACACAGTATTTATATTTCTTCAATGATTTATTTTTTTAAAAACACTGGGACTGACTCACGCTAGTTAATTTTCTGTAAATCACTTACTTTGGAGCATTTGAACAAGTCTTACGTCCAGAATTTTGCACCAGAATGCTGGTGATGCTTAACAAAATGTTAAAAAGATGATGGTCCTGATGTTAAATAACTTTGTACAGTCAATTTTTTCAATACTTAAACATTTAATACCTAAAGTCTTATAAGCTACTTGAGGATTATCTGAATTTTAAAAGGATGTTTTGTTTTGTTTTTTCTTCTTCTTTTTTTTATAGATGGAGTTTCGCTCTTGTTGCCCAGGTTGGAGTGCAAAGGCGCAATCTCCGCTTACTGCAACCTCTGCCTCCCAGGTTCAAGCGATTCTCCTGCCTCAGCATCCGGAGTAGCTGGGATTACAGGCATGCGCCACCATGCCTGGCTAATTTTCCATTTTTAGTAGAGACGGGGTTTCTCCATGTTGGTCAGGCTGGTCTCGAACTCCCGACCTCAGGTGATCCGCCCGCCTTGACCTCAAAGCAATGGCAATTTTAGATGAAATCTATGTGTGTGTGTGTATATGTGTGTGTCTCTGTGTGTGTGTGTGTGTGTGTGTATCTGTGTCTCCCTCTCTTAGGTGATGATAACAGAATGGGACATAGAACTTAGCGACATTGCTTTGACACTAAGTCTCTTCCACTCCCTGCCTTCGGGATTTTGTGCACCCTTCCTGCCTTCTGCAGGTGGCCTTCCAAGTGCAGGTGGGTGGGGAGGGAAGCCTGCCATGGCCTGGTGAAGTTCTCCAAATCCAATGCCTGGCACTTTAGGTAGATGTGTTGCTGGCACTCTTGGCCGCAAATGATCTCTCCTGCTGTGCCCAAGCGTAGCAAACTATGTGGGGCCACTTAAACCCATTAGACCATTTATTCTTGACTCACAATAGGCAAGCACACTTTAACCCGAGTAGAAACTAAATTTATTGTCATTTTCAGTCGTCAAGTAAAATCCCAAGACCAGATATTCTCATAAAAGTTTTCTAATGGGTTCTATGTTTTATTTTTTTCAATTTGTTAGAAATCATTGGAAACTTGATATCTGCATTACTTCTTTTAAAAGCGTATATATATTTCATTTGATTTTAAATGATCTAAGATGCTCTCCACATTTTAGTAATGAATGACATTGTCCTGGGAGAGTCATCAATTCTATCTGCAAAAGAGAAAGTTTCTGTGTGTGAGCCAAAGCATGTCACAAATGCTAAATGTTTCCTTTTAGAAGAATGAAGAACAGGCCAGGCACAGTAATCCCACACCTGTAATCCCAGCACTTTGGGAGGTCGAGGTGGGTGGATCACAAGGTCAGGAGTTCGAGACCAGCCTGACCAACATGGTGACACCCCATCTCTACTAAAAATACAAAAATTAGCCGGATGTGGTGGCATGTGCCTGTAGTCCCAGCTACTCATGAGGCTGAGGCAGGAGTATCACTCGAATCTGGGAGGCGGAGGTTGCAGTGAGATGAGATCACGCCACTGCACTCCAGCCTGGGTGACAGAGTGAGAGTCCGTCTTAAAAAAAAAAAGAAGAAGAAGAAAGAAGAAGAAAGAAGAAGGAGAAGAAAGAAGGAGAAGAAAGAAGGAGGAGGAGGAGGAGGAGGAGGAGGAG
>NW_016821253.1:2163174-2201730 GCF_001698545.2 Rhinopithecus bieti | reverse complement strand
AAGGAGGAGGAGGAGGAGGAGGAGGAGGAGGAGAAGAATGAAGAAAGAACAAAGAATTGGAGTATTGGAGGGCCTGAGAAACTGGAGGTCAGCCTGGAGCAGCAGAAAGCACCCTTGAGTTGGGAAGAGCTGGTTTTGAACCCCTGCTAGGCATGCTCTAGCTCTGTGTCTCCAGGAGTTAGGCAGCATCTTGAACCGACGTGCAGGGAAATAATAATGCTAACTTTGAGGATTAAGAGAGATACTGAACCTGCAGTGTCTGACCTAGCGTGTAGCTTCTCAGCTAGATAGTCGGTAATGGGAGTGATTGACATGTGTGCTGATCTTACCATGAAGATCCCTGCTCCTCTCTCACCAGGAACGTGTCACAAAATAGAAAGTATGGCTTCTAGGCAGGATTGGGAAGACCCAGAAAGGGGAGGGCATTCCAGGTAGAGGTAAAGAAATATGCAAAGTTGAAAGCATAGAAGAATTTCATGTTTCATTTTTCCTCCCACAGAACTGCTAAAATTGGAACGAATATGGTTAGTGGGTAGAAAAAGTTGAATTAATGTTCCAAAGGAATTATTGTCCTTTTCTTCCACCACCCCAGTTTTCCATGTGAACCTAGAAAATAGGAAATACGGGAAACTTCCTGGTCTGCGCATGGTTCTTTACTTCTATTTTTTAAACACCTATTATTTTTCACTGTGGCATTAGTCCTGATACGGCCTTAGATAGGCAAGCTGTGTGTGAGGTCCTTATTGAACTTGCATACTTTGCCATAATGCAATTCACGGTGCACCCCTAAGTCCAGAACCTTCTCTTGCAACTTCAATCACTGCCTGACAAGCAGCCTTTTGGGCCTGGAGCTCACCTCCAGCTCATCTCCCTGGGTTAGGCGTCTTTGTAGGGAGGACGGAGATTTAGGGACTCTCTCAAGTTTCACACAACTGACTTTGTTCTTTCATTTTTATTAAAAGACAGACCTTTATTTTAAAAGAACTGCAACTTTGGCCGGGTGCGGTGGCTGATGCCTGTAATCCCAGTACTTTGGGAGGCTGAGGTGGGCAGATCACGAGGTCAGGAGATCAAGACCACCCTGGCCCCTGGCCAAGATGGCACATGGTGAAATCCCATCTCCACTAAAATACAAAAAATTAATGGGGTGTGCTGGCCCATGCCCATAGTCCCAGCTACTCGGGAGACTGAGGCAGGAGAATCGCTTGAATCTGGGAGGTGGAAGTTCCAGTGAACCAAGATGCCGCCACTGCACTCCAGCCTGGTGACACAGCAAGACTCCATCTCAAAACAAAACAAAAATTACAACTTTGAGGAGAAACAGTAGGAGTGTATCTAATTTATCTAAGGCCACTCCTTAGATAAATTTCAGCAAGTGTGGCTCTGTGTGTGTGTAGGGCCTTCAATACTTTAATGAGACTAGCCCAAGATGTAGGAAAACCATCCATTCCCAGTAACTCAAGAGAAAAGAGTCTCAGTTCCATTTACCATTTCTTCCTCCTCTCTGACATGCAGGGCGGGTCATGCGGAGGCTGTAGCCAAGGACGAGGTGTGTGCGGCTGTTGCCTGGACCTTTGTCCAATCCACGTCGACATTTGAGGAATCACAGCGTGTGGTATGTGAATTGCAATGAGACTTTACCACTGTATTAGGAATGTAAAGGAGGTAACTGAAAACAAACAGAACTCACAAGGCAATGGCTGATATAGAATTCGGGCAATTGGGTTCTTTTGTACCAGTAATTTCTTGCTGTTTTTAATGCTTACATGCTTCCGTTGTATGCCCTTGTCCAGTCAATTACCTATACTTGTTAAATTCATACATCAACTATTACTTTTTCTTATATCTTTATACTGATGAGAACATTGCCTATCATCTAAATATTTCATAAATGAACTGAACCAAGCAGAGAACTTGATCCAAAAAATATAGTTATGTTTAATTTCCTAATTCTTCTCTTGTTATGCTTACGTGGTGTTTTCTGAATTTCAAAGTCCTCCCACTCCTACTCTTTCACTTGAGCCTGAGTGAGGCCACATTGTAGACACGGTTGGCTCTCTTTAAGCCCTTCAGTACCCTGTGAGAAAGTTGCCACCATCCCTTTTAGACATGAGGAAACTGAGGCAGAGGGAGGTCGGACGGGTAGCCAGAGGTGCACGGACTTCAGAGCTTACCGCCAATCAAAGCCCCATTTTGAGGATGTAGTTTCCTTTTTCCATGGACGCACATCTTTGGGAATCATTTGAAATCTATCTTAGACGTAACTGTGTAAATTTTCAGCTGCATGAAAGAGTGGCATTGACTGACCACGTGTAGGTTCGAGGTCTGGGCAGCCCTGACTGCCTGGGGACGTTGAGGCAGACTCTCAGCTTCTGTGACCTTCACTTTCTCTTCCAATTAAGAGTGAGTGGAATTGAGAAATGCTACAAATTTAATTTCCAGCAAGACTGAGAAGTAAACCAATCTGTTGGACCCAATGTCCTCTATTTGCTACACAACTAATTTTTAATTGTTCAAAAATTATACTTTTCAAGGCATCATCTCTGTACTCTCTTACTTTTGGTGTCAGTATCTTTAGCAACTTATCCTCTCAATGTCATTCTTTGCATTAACATCAAACTGCCAGAGAGACCAAGTTTTTAAGCTTCTATTTTCTTTACATAATTAGCGTATGTCCATTGTAGAAAAATTGGAATATTAAAATAATAGATAACACAATTTTTTAAAGCACTGGAAATTCAAAAATTTGGTGACAACCACCATTAGTATGTTGATTTAAAATTCAAGACTGATTTCTTTGACAGTCTTCATTAAGATTTTAAATTAATGTGAGTCAAACTACCATTTGTTCTTTACTCCTTTTTCCCTTTAAGCATCACATGTATCTTTCTGTAAGAAAAGCTACTTTTTTTGGGGGGGTGGGGTGGACTCTGACTCTGTCACCCAGGCTGGAGTGCAGTGGCACAATCTTGGCTCACCACAACCTCTGCCTTCCAGGTTCAAGGTATTCTTCTGCCTCAGCCTCCCAAGTAGCTAGGGTAACTGGCACATGCCACCACACCTGGCTAATTTTTCTATTTTTCTATTCTGGTCTCGAATTCCTGACCTCAAGTGATCTGCCCACCTTGGTTTCCCAAAGTGCTGAGATTACAGGTGTGAACCACTGCACCTAGCCTGAAGAACTACTTTTCTGTTACCTTATTTTGTTCTGTTACCTTGTCTAGCATTCTACTATTATTATGGATATACATAATAATGGATTATGGAATAATTGATTATATGGATATACAGAATTCTACAGTATTATGGATATACTGAAATATACTTCATCAATTCTCTATTGTAATTTCATAAGTTGGATTTTTAAACTTTTGCCTTATAAACACGGTTTTAATAACTATTCTTCACCTAAAACCTTTCACACTGTTAATGATTTTCTTAAGATAAATTCACAGTAGAATTTCTTGATTCAAGACTTGTACATTTTGATACTTTTGAGAAGGGTAATATCTTTACAATCCTGCTGCATTTCATGTGTGGTCATATCACTGCATATCCTCTGCTATTGAAAACACAGCTAACCATCCAATGTTTGAATGGTCTGCCATTACACATAGAAGTGTTATAAATTCAACCTTAAGAGAAAACTAATCTCATAGCACAAATTTAGTTTTGTAAAGGCTAAAAATGTATTTCAAAATATCTTCTAAATTCTCATAAACTCAGCTAAAAATCTGACACTTTTTTGTTCTTTTGTTCGTATATAAAATCAATGTATGAAGCACCTACTATGTGCAATACACTGTGTGAGGCAGTGGTGACATGCAAATGATAGAACATGACCCAGCTTTTTAGAAGTCCACCTTTTAGTTGCAGAATCCACACTTATATTGAGTCTCTGATACACGGTATGAAAAGTATAATGTATTTACTTTAAAAATGAAATCTCAGTATAAGCAATTTGATACAGTGACTATTACTGTTTCTGATGTGTAACTCTGAGAATTTCGAGATCCACTACCATTAAAGAAAGCTAGGACTGTGTCCGTTATACTAAACTCCAGAGTGCACGACAGAAGCATTTCTGCCCCATGCCACCTACCCCTAAAAGAAGCCTTTTACTGCTTCTTGAATATTTCCAGGAATAGATAGCTTACAACTCAACAAGGCAGCTCATTCCATTGTTGGATTGTGTCAAGGGTTTGAATATTATTCAGTTTTATAATAGGCACCTGTTGTTCTTACTTTCAGCCTCTGGAGAGATACAGACTATGTCTAATTCAATTCAATGTAATGGATATATGTTAAGGATCTACTATGTTCAGAACATGTTCTAGGTTCTATGGGCTAATTTCTATTTCCTATGACAGTATTTTCAATATTTGATTATAGTTTTTCTAAATATGCAAGTTAACAAGTTCACCCCATTCAAGGAAATTGGATCATTAATATAAGTCTGCTAAATCTCTATAAAGCAATACATTTTGGCCTCAGTTGTTGACCACTTGCACGAGCTAGTTGGAAATAATTTTATAATCAATCAGGAAGACACAGGCATTTACTCCTCCCACTTCTGTACATATTACCAACAATTTTATTAAAAAGAAAACAAAAGTCATTTGCCCCACACTATTACTAGTTATGACATGAAAAATCATGCCACGTGCATTAGTTCATTCTCACACTGCCATGAAGAAATACCCGATAATTTATAAAGAAAAGAGGTTTAATTGACTCACAGTTATGCATGGCTGGGAAGGTCTCAGGAAACTTACAATCATGGCAGAAGGCAAAGCCGAAGAAAAGTATCTTCTTCACAGGAAGGAGAAGTGCTGAGCAAAGGGGAAAAAGCCCCTAATAAAACCATCAGATATCATGAGAATTTACTCACTAACATGAGAACAGCATGGGGTAACCACCCCCATGATTCAATTACCTCCCACCAGGTCCATCCCATGACATGTGGGGATTATGAGAACTACAATTCAAGAGGAGATTTGGGTGGGGACACAGCCAACCATATCACCATGGTTGTGTACATTTGGCATAAAACAGCCCACATCAAAAGATGGAAAACCTAGTGTTTCCCCTGTGGCGGCACCCGGGCAAGCCACCAGCCTTCTCTAAACCTCGGCCACTTCATCAATTAAATGAAGGAATTAGAAATCTTTGAGGAGACTTAAATTACAATATTTTATGATGAAATTTTGTGTTTGGGGTTCTGGGCTTTAGATCACAAAGCTCTGGATGCCTCTCACGTTATGGTTTGTTTGGTTGAAGCTTCCTTTCCACCTCCTGATGGGGTCTAACCCTGCTGCAATGCTGCATGCACGTGGTCACCCTGCACACACTTCTGCACTGCAGCCTTGTCCTACGAAGCTGACGTATGTTACCTGACTTCCTCCTTAAAATAACACTAGGGAAGGAAACATTATCATCCCCATTTTGAGCAGGAGAGACCTGAGGCAGAGCATTATATAATGTGCACAAGGGCAGATAGAAGAAGTTTAGTTTGGTTTAAAAGGCACCCCATAGCCTCAGCTCCTGATTTCTGTCTTATATGGAATGGGCAGGTGAATGCCTTTACTCCTCCAGATTTTTAACTCCAAATAGTTTGTTGGAGTTGGTTCACTTGGTTGTCTTGGAGATGATGCGTATTACCAAAGCAACTTTGATATGCAAGAAAATAAAGCAATAGCAACAAATCAACAATGCATAAAGCTGTGAACCAGGCAACCAGGGTATGTATGCAACGTCTAACTAGTGTTTCGTGGTGGATTCACTAAAATGACCTAATTTGACACCATATAAGCAGGAATAGTATATGTTTGAAATCCTCCTTATAGGAAGAAAAACTTCTCAGAAAATCTAATACTTTCTACTTTAGTCCACAAATGAATTTAGTTGTTCATACATGTTTTCTTAATTTTTACTTTAATGTTTTCTGACTGATGACATTTATTGTTTATTTCTTTATTTCCTCATTTCCTAATACCTGATTTTACTACTTCTTATATCCATCTATTTGAAATCCCAGATAATTTTTCTACATCAAAGCTTTCATTTCATTTACCTCTTACCCCATCCTTGACTTTATGCCATGTACTTGTCCTGCTTCTTAAATAGATAAATCACATAAGTACTGTCTGCTGACAAGAGCTTCCTACCTTTCCTAGTTTACATTCTTTGATTATAAGCAGCTAGTGAAAGAAAATCCCAGTGTGCAGTGTTGCCCACTTAAGGGTATATATTAAAAACCCTTATAAACATGGAATGGCAAAATGGAAATACCTTGAAGGCTGACACTCAATCCAAAACTACCCAGCCAACAAACTTGAAGGTAAAGTTGAACTGAGAGGGAAAAGCAACCTGGGTATGGAACAGGTGTTGGTTGACATTTGAGGAATAATATTGATTCCTTCCTTCCTTCTTTCCTTCCTTCTTTTTCCTTCCTTCTTTCCTTCCTTCCTTCCTTCCCTCCCTCCCTCTCTCCCTCCTTCCTTCCTTCCTTCCTTCCTTTCTTCTTCTCTCCTTCTCTCTCTCCCTTCCTCCTTCCCTCCCTGTTTCTCTCTTCTTGCTCCACTTTTTTCTTCCTTCCTCCTGGACTCTACCTCTCTTTTTCCTCCCCTCCCCTTCCCTTCCCTCCTCCACCTTTCCCTCTTTCTCCTTCTCCTCCTCTTCTTCTTCTCCTTCTTCCTCTTCCATGTTGAATGGCTGAATCATTATAATAATTCTTTGCTATGTAAGAAGGCATTATTGTCCTCCATACTTTGAACTATCATCACAATCAGACACAGCCTTGAAATATAGGAAAAGTAGATACCATCAGCCTGTATATAATCTTAAACCACAAAACCAAGGGAGTTTTGTCCTCTATACCCAGAACTTCATAGTGGCCTTACAGCATCACAATTGTTAAGACTCTGAGAAATGGTAAATAGCTGAAACAAAGCTCCATTGAGGAGAGCTCTCCTTTTATTTTAAGAATCCTCTTAAGTAGTGTGGGGTGAAAGATAACAGCAGAGCTGGTCCAGGGCCTCCCAGATGCCGCTTGCATCTCAGAGACATAGGCTCATGGGGCAGGGAGTACAGAGCCCTAGTACAGGTAACTCCCAGAGCTGGGCAAGGGAGAGCATGGTGAAGAAGTTAGAACAAGAGAAAGAGAGGGGCCTTTTGTTCTTGGTAAGTTCCTGTGTTGTGTTCATCCCCCCTTTAGGTGACGTGGCGCTGGGCTCAAGGGGACACTTTGTCCCCTTCATAGTCACCACTGTCCTACTGTTTCCCTTAAGAAGAAATATATGGCATTAAAATATAGTCAGGAAAAATATAACTTTATACATTAGATTTACCACTGAAGTTTAAAGCATCGACTATTTAAAATGTCTACATGATATTACATAATTACTGTTGATTTAAGTATGTTAATAATGTCCTGCTTGTGTTTAAAAGTAAAGCTCTAATATGTTAGATATGCACACTGAAACATCGGTAGGCAAAATTATATGATTTCTGGAATTTTCTTCAAAATAATATAGAAATGGTTATCAAATGGGGGTCTAGATGAGTGACAGCGGCCAAACTACATTTTTGTAAATGATGGGCATATGGGCTTATTATACTGTTCTCTTTAAAATTTTGTGTCTCTTTAAAATTCTCCATACTTAAAAGCTTCAATAAATGCAAAGTTGTGTAACAGTAGCAGAAGAGGGATCTCTATACCAGACTGGCAGGAAATAAATCCAACTTTCTACCACTGTACGTCTGAGGGTAAATTTTCCTCTCTGCCTCTCAGTTTCATTTTCTGCAAAATGAGGATAATAGTAGCCACGAACTCTTGGAATCATTGTGGAGATCACATGAGTTGCTGTGTGTCACATGTTACACGTACACAACACATGTAGGTCACATTAGTGCTTTGTGCATAGCACACATATGGCCACTACCATTAACTCATAAAAGTAAAAAAGTTTGTTTTTACTTTCCGCTTTAAATTTCTTAGATTGACAATTGTCATATAGGAAAAAAAGTCTACTTTTATATATGAAAAGTATTTTGGAATTAATAATTACCTTTTCTATTTTGCAATCAAAAGCAGAAATAACTTAGTAATGACTTTTCTGTCACTTGTAACATTGGATGGATTTCTAAAGATATTCAAAGACATTATTGTTTTAAATTTTGCTAGAATAGACTATAGTTCTTTTCCTTCGAATTAGGATACGCTAATTGATTAGGTAGCTTAGCCATAACACTGGCTGTATCGTGGATTTTTCTTTCTTTTTTATTCTATTGCAAAGGGTAGAAAACTCCATTTTTTTCTATAATTACAATTGTTATATGACCATTTGTAGTTTACCTTTACATAACACCTGAAGGGCAGTAACTTTATAGCTGCTTAATCCTGTAATTCTTTCTTTTCCACACTATTTAAATTCTAACTCATCCCTGTTATAGGAAAGGAACCAGTTGCGGGACTCTGGACAACTTTATTTTCTAAAGAATCCACTTTCACTGATAAACACAGTGAAGGCTGTGGAAACATGACCATGTATGTAACTGCGGGTGTTGACTGTTCCCTCCGTTCTGGCCATGGTGCACCTGTGTGCAGTCTGTGTTCCCTTCGCTCCCGTATGGGACAACCGGTTCACCCGTGGGACCCCGTCATCCTTTACTTGATGGGAGGCAACAGAAGTGGTTCCCACAAGGTCACCCTTGAGCAAATGTTTTGTACAAATCACCCTCGGGTATGAAGGGTGAAAAGATGATAAAGATTAAGCATTTTGGAAAATCAAAATCGGGGCCAGGTGTGGTGGCTTGTGCCTGTAATCCCAGCACTTTGGGAGGCTGAGGCAGGTGGATCATGAGGTCAGGAGATCAAGACCATCCTGGCTAACACGGTGAAACCCCGCCTCTACCAAAAAATACAAAAATTTAGCCGGGCGTGGTGGCAGGTGCCTGTAGTCCCAGTTACTGGGGAGGCTGAGGCAGGAGAATGGCGTGAACCTGGGAGGCGGAGCTTGCAGTGAGCCGAGATCACACCATGCACTCCAGCCTGGGCGAGAGAGCAAGACTCCGTATCAAAAAGAAAAAAAAAAAAAGAAGAAGATCAGAAGGAGGCAGGAGTGGGACTCCATCTCAAAAAAAGAAAAAAACAAACAAAAACAAAACAAAAAAGAATCAATTGGAATTCTGCAGGTGAAGTAAAGCCAAACAGAAATCACACATGCGTGGTGCTGTGGTCAAGCACCATGGGCTCTGGGGGCAGGAGTGTTCGTTTGGATGCACAGGCCCACGGGGGCTTCCCGGGAAGTGTGGAGTAACAGGCTCCAGCATCTGATATGGAGGCAAGAGAGAATCATGAGGAGGAGGTAGAAAGCGGGCAAATGGAAAATGGAAACAACAGTCTTGTATGCACCTGCAGAGGGTGAGATTCAAGGAGCCCTCTGTCTAAAATGAAGGCATGGTAACTTGAATTCAGCCTTCCCAAGCTGCTTTTTGGTGGCTTGGCTGCTGACACCATCATTGCACATGACAAATAGCCTTAGAGCTTGCAGAGCAGGAAGACGTCAGGAGGACCAGGGTGAAGGGAAACTAACAAACCCAGACAGATAACTGGGGTCTTCCTGGTTCTCTATAGCTCTCCCCGTCCCCCAACCTTGGATTCCTGAAACCATTTCTCTGTGTGATTGTAAAGACTTTATCAATTAACTGACATATTTGTAAGATTTTAAAGAACTGTCTGATCCACAGCCCAATGAGTTAAATAATTATGATAGGCGGAATCGAGACACCTCAGTATCCCGTAACGAGTTATCATGGTCCTGGTTGAATGAGGACCTGTCCGCTCAGGGTCGTGTCAGGGATAGGCCCTGAGAAATGTGTGAAAGTACCACACAGGCACGCAAAGGTACACAACCAGCTCTCAGAGCATAGTCTCTGCAGTGTGTGGACATCGGACATGGATTACAACAGACCTTTCCTAGCAAAAAGATTCACTCTTTTGAAAGGAAGCCTGAAACCTTGCTCCACTTCACAGGGATCCTGAGGACCTATTACTCACACACCACTGTGTATGGTGGGCCAGGCACAGAGCTCTGAATGCTCACATTCCACCAAGAAACACAACAGACAAATAAAAAACACAACTCCATAAAGCAACAAACACAAGGCAGGGTAGTTTTTCAGGCAGAGAGGAGAGACCCGCTGGGGCAAGGTGGGGGTTGATCTCGTTTGGGAATGGCACTGAAAAATACGTAGGTCTTTCCCAGGCAGAGGAGGTTGGCTGGGACTTTCCCTTGAGGACAAGAACAAGGCGTGGAGGTGTGAAAGAATAGGTTGGTTATGTGTGGAAGGTTAAGGTGGAAAGATGGGCTGAGATGAGGCTGGGAAGACGTCATCCCATGCAAAGCTCACTGAAGTGTATCTTGGCGGCAACAGGAAGCATGCTCAGTGGATATGTGGAAAGTTTTCATGGTACATATTGAAATGAAAAGAAAGTAACGCTTACATTCCATGGACAAGGTAGAGAAGACCTCTCAGAGCAGGAGCTGGTGTTTTGAAGGGGCAACTTAGGGCAGGATGCAGCGCACTGGCCTGAGCTCACAGCAGGTGTGAAAAGACCTCCAGGAAATCACTTTCCCTCTCCCGGTTTTGTTCTTCCCATTCAACAGCATCCAAATCGCCCAGCGGGGGCACTGGGGCTGGGTGCGTCATACATAGGTAGGATGATTTCTGACATCCTGTGACCGGAAGTAGCTCCCAGTGCTGAAACCACAGAGCACAGAATGGATTTTAAGGTAGTAGCTTCATCCTTTCTGGTTTGACCAGTGCTTTTAGATGAAGTTCCTGCCCAGAATGGCCCCAGCGATGTGAGAGTCTCACATTGACCAGTGCTTTTAGATGAAGTTCCTGCCCAGAATGGCCCCAGCGATGTGAGAGTCTCACATGCAGTTTGTTTTCACATGACTGCTATAACAGGCACGTACACACACACACACACACACACACCATTTTATTATTACATTTTCTTGAAATTTCTTTCCAAACGTGTCTATCCATTTATCCTCCAAGGCCTGGCTCAGTGGCTGTCCAAGGTGACATCCGACCACCAGCACTCTCCAGCTGTGGTCCCCGCCCCAAGCCCGCACACCGGCTCCGGCTGACTTTACTGCACTTGCTCATGCTCCAGGTGCAACACTGCCCTTGTCTCAGTGTGTGGCCATCAGCTTTCCTTGTTCCAGCCCCCTCATAGCACTACACAGGGATCAATACGTGTTTGCTGAGCCTCACAGCTCTCCGAGTGGAGGCTCTGGGAGTCTCATGGAATGACCCCTGGACCAGCTTACAGGCTGGCTTGAGTCAGGCTCTGCCCATGCTTTGGGAGGGCTTCATCACCACTTCTCCTCTATCTTGCCGTGGCATGCTTTAAAAGTGCTCTGAAACAGTGAGTGTAAGGAGACATTTTACAAGGTCTACAATTAAGATTCCTATGCCAAGTGATGTTATTAGAAACATAGTTCATTGCAACTGTGTAGCTGGAGCTAATACTGCTTATTTTAGAAATATGTTTTAAGGACACTATTTCTTCTTTCTCAGCCTACTCCCCTTAGTCCAAGAAATTGCTTTAGATAAAAACAAGTCCAAATCTCCTGAAACAAAAATGCTTCCAATACTGGTAAGAGAAGCTAAGAGTGTTCACATATTATGAGTGATTAAGAATGTCCCTTTATCTGTTTTCCTAAATGTTTTAGGAAAAAAAAATCAGTTTATGTTGTAAGTAAATTCCAGTGACATTTGAGTGCTTTGAATGCACTTCCTTCCCTCCCTCCTTCCCTTCCTTCTTTCCTTCCTTCCTTCCTTCCATCCTTCCCTCTCTTTCTTGTCATAGGTTTCAATTGATATGTAATAGTCGTAAATATTGTGGAGTTACGTGTGATGTTTTCATACATGTACGTTGCATGTGACGTTTTCCTACATGTATGTTACATGTGATGTTTTCCTATATGTATGTTACATGTGGTGTTTTCATGCATGTACATTACACGTGATGTTTTCATGCATGCACGTTACATGTGATGTTTTCATGCATGTACGTTATGTGTGATGTTTTCATGCATCCACGTTACATGTGGTGTTTTCATGCATGTACGTTATGTGTGATGTTTTCATGCATGCACGTTACATGTGATGTTTTCATGCATGTACGTTATGTGTGATGTTTTCATGCATCCACGTTACATGTGGTGTTTTCATGCATGTACGTTATGTGTGATGTTTTCATGCATGCACGTTACATGTGATGTTTTCATGCATGTACGTTATGTGTGATGTTTTCATGCATCCACGTTACATGTGGTGTTTTCATGCATGTACGTTATGTGTGATGTTTTCATGCATGCACGTTACATGTGATGTTTTCATGCATGTACGTTATGTGTGATGTTTTCATGCATCCACGTTACATGTGGTGTTTTCATGCATGTACGTTATGTGTGATGTTTTCATGCATGCACGTTACATGTGATGTTTTCATGCATGTACGTTATGTGTGATGTTTTCATGCATCCACGTTACATGTGGTGTTTTCATGCATGTACGTTATGTGTGATGTTTTCATGCATGCACGTTACATGTGATGTTTTCATGCATGTACGTTATGTGTGATGTTTTCATGCATCCACGTTACATGTGGTGTTTTCATGCATGTACGTTATGTGTGATGTTTTCATGCATGCACGTTACATGTGATGTTTTCATGCATGTACGTTATGTGTGATGTTTTCATGCATCCACGTTACATGTGGTGTTTTCATGCATGTACGTTATGTGTGATGTTTTCATGCATGCACGTTACATGTGATGTTTTCATGCATGTACGTTATGTGTGATGTTTCCATGCATGTACACAATGTGTAATGATCATATCAGGATACTGGTTAACCGTCACCTCAAATGTTTATCTTTTCTGTGTTAGGAACACTACAGTTCTTTTTTTCTAGCTATTTTGAAACGTATAGTAATTATTGTTCATTATGATTTCTCTATGGTGCCTTTCCTTCCTTCTTTGCGCCTTTCTCCTTTTGTTTCTTTTTGTACAAATGTATCATATAGATAATTGAGTATCAGTTCTCTATGCTCATTTGAAAAGTCTTTCGTTAGTGTTCTGTAAGGTCTTTATAGCATTTTTTCTTTTGTATTTTAATAATGGAGACAAAATATTTAAAAATACCAAAAAGAATACGAATTCTAATTTCACCCACAGTAATGTTGTATGTGGGTGATAAAAGCAGCACGTTTACGTTACTGCCTCACCTTCGGACGTGCAAATGGCAGTTGACTTTTCCGGTGAGTTTCCTTCTTGTAACCCAAATTCCCTCCTTAGTAACCTCTCAGATGTGCAGCACTGCAGCCCTCGCAGCTGAGTACTGCCTGCTGCTGCAGCCACTCTGAGGTGCGTGGCCCTGTGCACAGCCCCCCTGCCGTGGGGCAGCTGCCTCTGACACTCACTGCAGGTCCAGGCACTGCCTACAGGCCCTGACTGCGCTGTGCTCCGAGTGGCTTCCCACCCCCTCCAGACACTGGCTCTGGCTGGGCGACCAGGCCAAAGATTGGTCCTTGGGAGGATTCCTATCTGAGGAGGTAGAACATTTAAATCTTCCTGGCATGATCCATTTAAAAAGCTACCAAAACCATAGCCCCAATCCTACAGGAACACGATGGGATTCGAGACTTCTCCCTGGCACCCACTTCCTGTATTGGTCTCTGTTGTTTCCAACTGTCTCATTTATCAGGGGTCATTTCTAGATGTGTTTTAATCCTTAAGGAAAATCCCTGTCCTTACTCATTTTGTTTTTCTTCTCACTCACTATTTAGCATTTTTCTCACTGGCTGAAGGCAGGACCAGGGCCAAAAGGTCCTGCAACATTAAATAAGCCATTAGGCCCCCAGCAGAGGAATGAGGAGGAGCGTTGTTAGGGAAGAGTCCAGAATTGTGGCAGGTGCAGGATACAGCCCACTGAGGGTATGTGGACACAAGGCCGACTTCGGCTTCCCTGAGAGACAGCAAGGGGCCTGGAAGGCACAGGCCCCTGAGAGCTCCTGGGACTGACACTGTCCCAGGATCCCTCCACTGCAGGTGGAGAAGGAGCTAGAGTGGAGAGGAGGGAGCCAGGGGCTGCAGGGGTAGAGGCTACGAGCTGGGGCACCAGGGGTGGAGATGGGAGATGCCTGGAAGCGCTGGAGGTGCAGGGCCACCGGGATTTCCTGACCCAGTGGTCATGGGGTGTGAGAAAGAAGCATCAAGGGTGACTTCCAAGAGCTCCTCTGAGCAGCCAGTGGAATGAAAGCATCATTTGCTCAACTAGAAAGACTGGCGGGAAGCCCTTGGAGGGACACCCAGAGATCAGGTTAGACAGGTTAAGCCAAGACGCCTGCTTTTCATCTAATGGAGAAATCCGTAGTTGAATGTGGACTTCGGGAGTTCAGGGAAGAGGCCTGTGCTGGAGATGATGTTGCTCAAGGAGGGGAGGCAGAAGCTGTTGATTTTGTTCCTGTCCAAACTCACCAATATGCACACACTAAAGTGTGTTCCCCTGAGAGGCCAGTTTATTTTGTTTTTTACTCTTTTCTTATAGTTTGGAATCTGACCATTACATTTTTAAGCAAAGAAATGAGATGGAGAAGTAGCAGTAAAGGGAAGACACCCACCTCTTGGGCAGGTGGCACCTCTGAGAGCACCAGGGCTCAGCAAGGGCTGGGGGAAGGTGAGGCCGGGGAGAGCCTGCTGTGGGTATCCTAGAGGCCCCGAGAACATGAGAGGTCAGGTGGTGCCAGGAGTGGACGATGACAGGGCTGGAACCCAGCAAGCACTGGGAAGAGAGCTGGGCAATAAGGGTGCCTGTCACCTTCGGCTTCAGGCAGGGCAGGGGGGCATTACTGCAGCTGGCGGGAGTGCTGGGTGGGGTGAGGCCTCGCCAGGATCGAGAGTTCAGGTGGCCATGCAGCCTGTGAGTGCCTAAGATCAACAGGCAGAATGAATCACAAGGACACTTTTCTCAGCCTCTAAATTTCTTTGAATTCTGATTCTCCCTTTGAAGATCTGCCATTGATCCACCCACTTAGTAAAAACACTGCGGCTATGGGCTGAACTCTGTGTCCCTCCAGAATTCATATGCTGAAACCTCAAACCCAAGCAGGTGGTTGGGAGTGGAATGAGGTCAGGGGCATGGCACCCTTGTCCAGGGAGCTGGCATTTTTGTGAGCGAAGCCAGAGTGAGGAACGGGTGAGTGTGGACATTTGACAGCCAGGACACAGGCCCTCGCTAGAAACCAAACTTTCTGGCTTCTTGATGTTGCACTTCCTCCTTCTAAAACTGTGAGGAAATGATTTCTGTTGTTTAAACACCCAGCCTATGGCACTTTGTATGGCAGCCCCAGCTGACTCCCAGAACCACCAGATGACCTCAGCACCTTGGCTCAGAGAGGCCATCTGGCCGACAGGCTCTGTGAGTTCCCTCTAGGAGACGTGAAGACAGTTCTGCCTTTAAAGACAAACTGAGACCTGCAGCATAAATTCCTCCCATTCGAATGGGGTGGGAGCTTTTTAAGCCATCCTGTATCAATCACATCATGGCTGACGTGTGTGAACGTTGTTTTAAGAATGCAAGAATTGTCTTTCATTAACTGGAATAAACAAAACGAGAGAGCTCCATAGAGCCTTCCTCAAGTGGGTGTTCTTGGACTGTTTGGGTAACTGAGCTATTACGCCTGGGGTAGGGGTGAGCTCCTCAAATTCTAATTTAAAAATCCATATTGTTGGCATTGTGTCCATTTGTGACCTGCCCAGACTGTTGAAACAGAGAAAAACAAAAGGGTCACTTGTCATTTCCTTGCTATATGTCAGGACCCTTCACTGCAGACATGATTCATGGTGAGAATCCATAAACACAGGTGTACACGCGCAGACACGGGACCTCTCGAGCCAGCACAGGCTGCGGTGTGCTCCCTGGAAGCAGGAAGCGAAGAACACGCAGCCACATCCTTGACACGGGTAAGGAGTTTGTACATTCTGACATAATAAACTCCACAACATGACCAGGAAGGGAAGAGAAATGAAATAGGAGTCAGTGTCAGCTGATTTTTAAAGAGGAAGGTCATGATGAGCAGGATGCTTGGCACTGCTTGGCTCATTCTCGGTGACATCTCTGCAGCCTCAAACTGGCTGGGAGGGGGCGCGGTGTCTGGACTGAGCTGGGGCAGGAGCACCAGGGCAGGCAGAGACTGTGCTGTACTTTCTTTATTAACTACTTTCGCTTGATTATGTATTGTCCTTAATGTCCTTTTATGGCTATACTTAAAGAATCCCTGAATACATGGAGTACCAATTAGGGAGATTGACTGTAATTTTTTCATTGCTTGTGTGTCATTTTTTGGGGCAAATCTCAAGTGTAACAGACCTCTGATTAAGTGACAGATCATTCCCTTCTCTCCCTCTTCTTCCACCCCTCTATCTGGCACATGGTAGAGACTCACAGATAGATTTGCAAAGGGGATAAATTATTTCATGTGAATGTACAAGACACCAAGCTAATGACTAAAGGAATGTGATGAGGCAGATGCAGGCAGCTCTCAGTCCATTGCTGTCTACAAACATTGTGTGAGGCTACCCAGGCTGCTGCAACAAGGCACCAATGACCAGATGGCTTAAACAACAGGCGTCATTTCTCATAGTTCTGGAGGCTCGGAAGTCCAGATTAAGGTGTCTCCACATCTGGTATCTGGCGAGGGCTCCCTTCCTGGGTTGCAGACAATCTCCTCTGGCTGCATCCTCACAAGGTGAAGACGCAGAGCTGCCTCCCTCTTCCTCTTCCTTCTTCAAAGGACTCCAGTCCCTTCATGAAGACTCCACCCTCGTGACCTAATGACTCCCCACATGCCCCACCTCCTGACACCATCACATCAGGGCTCAAGACATGAATTGTGGAGAGACACAATCATTAGTCCACAGCCCGTGTGCCTATGTTGTATATGTGATTTCTAATATTAGATCAGAAGTCACGAAGAACTTTAGAGGCAGAGATAAAGGACTGTATGATTTGGGCATAGCAAGAGATAATTCTGGCTGGGAGAATCAAAGAGGATTGAATGTATGCAAATAGACCCACGGTGATTCTGCCTTCTTGATTGGAGGAAAGACGTTCAGGCAGAAGGCACTACAGAGAAGAAAAGGATCAAGATGTTAAGCAAGACGTGAGAGCCTTGATACCAGGCTGAGCTGTGAGGGCTTGCCGGGGTGCACAAATCCAGGGGCTACTGGAGATTACTGGGCTCATGGATGGCAGATGGCACTTGGCTTCCGAAGCTCAATCTGTTGGGAATCTCCATGGCAGCTTGGAGGGAAGAGCATGTGGAGAGAATGCAAGGCAGAAGTAGGATGGGAGTGAAGGGAACGAGGCTAGCAGCAATGACCTGAAAGTTGCCTGCATATAAAGCACAGGTTACCTCCTGTAACCTTCATGACGTTCATGAGATGGGAAGCGTGCCCCTGTTTTGTAAGAGGGCAAAGACACTGAGAGGTGCTATTGCAGTGCTGCTCAGAATGTGGGCTGCAGCTGAGCAGGGCCACAAGCTCTTTGTAACCCACCATGTCCAGATAAGCGCACAGTCTGAGAATACAGAAGCTTCTGTAACAATTTGACCTTCATACAAATTCAAGGGCATGGTCATTTCTAAAAAGCATTGTAAGGTATCTTATAAAACAATTAGTCTAAAATAAGTGTGTGGGAATCTTTAAAAATCCTCACCCTTTACCTCCAGATAATTTAGAAAGTGTTGAGCGATAGATAGCCTTGGGAGGCCCTGATCACTGAGCTCCAGCCCGGGCCTGTGTGCGCCCCACATGCAGGAGGCTGGGCTGATGAAAGAGACACACAGCTACAAATCTACACATGGCCCCAAATGCTTGGGTGCACCATATAATAATGTCCGCAAAGAGACACCTGCTCAGGTGTGCACTAAAACACGAGTTAATCAAAGTGGCATTTCTATTTGCCTTGTGAATGGGTAATTTGGGGTTTTTCCCTCTTCCCTACAGATTTATCTTCATAATAATATTTTACTTAGGCTAATAACTAAATGAGTTTGAATTCCCTAAACATATAATTCTTGATTTCGAGGCAGGGATGTTGTTAAGGTTCTGCAAACGGAAGGCAGCCCAGGGTTAACAACTGCCACGGGTTATCTCCAAGCCCAAAACACACACCAGTGAGAGCAGCTTGTTATATATTGGAAATTAACGAAAAAGGGAGTTCCTCTTGCCAATTTCTTGGCATGGTTTTCCAGTTGAACTTTCTTACCATTGATTTCCATTTGTGAGTTTATTACTCAGGACAAAAAAGTTTTCAAATGTTTTTTTCTGATTGTTTAATGTTAAACAGCAACTTTTGTTATATGTATTACTATTTTTAGGGTAAGAAATTTATGAATAATTTTCATAGGCTATTTGTGGTCTAAATGTGGAAAAATTGACCTTAAAATAAAATATTTTGCATTTTCATAATAGCTGTTTCCCACTTTACATGTCTTCTCTCTTTTCCACTACGTTCCCCCACATTGATGTGCAAATTTACGAAGCATGACGCCACTCATCTCACTGATTCTTAAGAGCAAAATGTGTGAAAAGTAAATTTCTGTACTGTAGAGGTAAATTACTTTATTATTTCCATACTTCTTATTAGCCCTCATGCCTAGTTAACAATGACAGAAAACCTTATTGATTATTTACGACTCAGGAAATAAGTCCTTCTATCCAAAGTAGACAAATACATGCATCAAATGGATGTGGGCTTGCATGGAATTGGAAAATGGCCTTGTTTTAAACTCTATCTTATCTTATAAGTCTGTTTCTAGCATTTTGGAATTCCCATCTGCTATCTCCCCAAATCCCATCTTTTATTAATACTGATTAGAGAGTAAATCTTCAATGAATATTGAAGTTAGACGTGCAAAGTGGGTATTGGATGCATGACCTTAAAGGAACTTGAATGATGTGGGAGCTTAGGATGTGGTTCTGAAGCCTCTGTCCTTGGTTTTTTCTTATTTGACATACTTGCCCTAAGGATGGTGTCCACTGCATGATTTTAACTCTCATTTTCACAGCCAAATTTCACATCCCTGACTGTAGCTTGACAGAATCCAGGCACCTCCTTGCCAGATATTTCTCCTTCGATGCCCTGGGCTCCTTGAGCTCAGCACACCCTGACCACACTGGGTCTCTTCTTTTGTCTGAGTTCACACTGGCTGGGTTGCACCTTCCCCCTTCAGCCCACCAAGAGGTGAACTGCAAGGCAACCTCGGCCTCCCCTGTGCCCTTCTCCTAAAACCCAGCCATTGAGGAAATCCTGTTGCTTCCATCTGGGGCATTTTTTTTTCTGTCCATTCCTTTATTAGGTTTCATCCTCCTTGTTTCCCCCAGTATGGTCTATCCCCACATCTGCTTCTTATACAGCTTCCAATTTTCTTTCTAGAACAGACTAAAGCATGCACTTTGACTCCTTCATGTGGGTTTACACTCAGCTCTGCTTTTTACCTGTTTGGGGGTTTTCGGAATTCATTCAACCTCTCTGAGTTTCAGTGTCCCCTAGGAAGTACGGGCGAGGCCCCTGTGCATGAGCCTCCTGTGAGGGCAAGGGGGACTGTGAGGCAAAAGCCTGCCCCATGTGCCATCTGTGAGGCAGCAGCTAGTGCAGGGCCGTTGTTCCTCTTCTCAAACACTCTTCTCAGACTTCGTGTTTCAGGGTACCATTTGCCCAGACATCAGCTGCTCCCAGGCGGGCCCTGCCCCTATGGCATCTGCATACTTTCTATTTGCTTCCTTCCTTGGCTCAGTTTCCCCACCTGGCTCATTCTGGTTCACCATGGCCATAGGACCCATCCTCCTGTGCTGAAGCACTCTCCATGTACTCCTTAGCTTGCTGGCTGTATTAGTCTGTTCTTGTGCTGCTAACGAAGACACTCGAGACTAGGTAATTTATAAAGGAAAGAGGTTTAATGGACTCACAGTTCCATGTAGGAGGCCTCACAATCATGGTGGAAGGCAAGGGAGAAGCAAAGTCACATCTTATATGGCAGCAGACAAGAGAGAAGGAAAGGCAAGCAAAAGGGGAAAGCCCTTATAAAACCGTGAGATCTCGTGAGACGTATTCACGACCATGAGAACAGTATGAAGGAATCCGTCCCCATGATTCAACTATCCATCCCCATGATTCACTGGGTCCCTCCTGCAACATGTGGGAATGATGGGAGCTACAATTCAAGATGAGATTTGGGTGGGGACACAGCCAAACCGTATCACCACTATCCCTCCTTCCTTTAACCATACCCTGGCCCACTCCCTGTTCCTGTGCCATCCTAAATATCCTAACTGGCTCCAGCCAGGGTAACTGTAGCACATGGAGCCACTGCGAAATGCTGTGATCCCTTACCCCACCCCATCCCCATCAATATCTTTACTACTTTGGATCTTTGTGTCTTCCAGACAAACCCAGAAAAGCCCTTTTGGGACTTAGGCACTCCCATCCTCACTGCATAGTTTGTGTAAATATTGAGGTCCCATCATGTGAAACCAGCCACTGCTCCTGACGCAAATTCCGTCAGTTTCTATTGCACATGGAATGAAGATTCCCAAGGGGAGCAGTGTTAAATTTTGGGAAAGGCAGGGGCAGTGAAGTCTGGTAGATCTTAGCCAAAAGCCTTGCTGTGCCATGAGTGAATTTGGAGCTGCATGGAGTTATTTGACTTCCTTGAGAATCACCTTATTAACCTATAAAATGGAGGTAATACTAGAGCCTGCCTTGCAGAGCCATTGTGAAGGCTGAATGAGGTCCTACTTGTGAAACTCTCAGAGTGTCTCCTGGAGCATCCGCAGGCTGTGGAGGGCTGCGCTGCATTTGCCCAGCTGCTGACTGCCCACGCAGACTGCACCTGGAGCTGTTCTGTTTCTAACCTCTATGGGAGACTGAGCCACCTCCAGGCCCTCTTAGCATTGCTTAGAAAACCTCTCCCCAGGCAGCAACTTCACAGCTCACAGCCTTCAGTGTTGTCCTCCCTCCATCCATGCCTCCTTAGGGCCCCAGATCCCACCAGCCTCAAGGCTCTGCCCTTTGTTTCCATCATTGTCGTTATCAAACGTAAATGTCTCCATTACTTGCTACATACCATGAACTGCTCTTCATGCATTTGGATTATTGAACTTCACGCTTACCACAACCATATAAAATAAAATATCCATATTTTATAGACAAGGAAACTTTACCAAAAGATTAAATACTTTTTCTCATGGTCACAGCCTCAAGGCCCATGGTCTTAAACAATGAAGTTCTTCCCATGCAGCGGGTGCACCATCCAACATCATCCAAAATCCCAATTAGACTCAGGAGGAAGGCCCGCCTGGGTCCCCTCTGTACTCACTGTCTAGCTCGCACTGTGTTCTCTTTCATGTGCCACTGGCTGCAACTTTTTGAGCTCAAGAACTCGCACTTATTAAAATAATAAAGTTACCATTTATTAAATATTTGTTTGTGCCAGGCTATGTACCAAGTGTTTCATTTACATAATCTTATTTAACTCTAATGACAACCTTAAAATGTAGATGTCATTATTATCATTTACGAAAAGAAAAAACAAAAGATGGGCCAGGCGCAGTGGCTCAAGCCTGTAATCCCAGCACTTTGGGAGGCTGAAGCCGGTGGATCACCTGAGGTTAGGTGTTCGAGACCAGCCTGGCCAAACCCGTCTCTACTAAAATTACAAAAAATTAGCCAGGCATGGTGGGGCCTGCCTGTAATCCCAGATACTTGGGACACTGAGGCAGGAAAATTGTTTGAACCCATGAGGCAGAGGTTGCAGTGAGCCAATATCACACCACTGCACTCCAGGCTGGGTGACAAGAGCAAAACTCCATCTCAAAAAAAAAAAAAAAAGTTTAAAAAGACTGAATTTTAGTTGCCCAAGATGTTCTCACCAGTAAGTTATAGAGCAGGAATTTGAACCCAAATCTGACTGCCTCCAAATATTGTGCTTTTACTCACTCCCTCCTTTTCTCGGCTTTGCATCCCCTTTAACATTCGTTCTGGTATTTTGCCATGAGAAGTGCTTTAAAAAAAAGTTGCTGAATGGATTTGGGTCCACTGGGTTTTGCTGTTGCATAATTCTCCTAGAGGAGTGCTGAATTCCTCTAGACATTTGTGTGATTCATTATCGCTTGGACTCAGCTTCAGCACTGACCTTTCATTGACGTTCGAGTCTTAGTTTCACGGTGTGTAACCCGCTGTGCTGGGACTGTGGTGCGTCCTCAGCCCACATGAGTGGCCACACTCAGCCGAGCACCATGGCCCTGAGCAGCTTGGGCCAGCATTGCACAGAACCTCAAGTTAAGCCCGTCGAAGGCAACCCCACCAGAATTAGTACCTTCCTGCTCTGCTCAGTTGATTATTAAGTTGTATGAATACTTCGCTGTGACCTATTTTTTAACTTTCATTCCTATATAAAGCAACTTATGCAGTATGATTCTTTGTGAATTTGGGTATTAGTCTGGGATTTTTTGGGGGGGTTAGGGTTTGGGGAGTAATCAGAGCATGCTATTTCTACTGCTGTCATGAGGTACTGTACACACATGAATAAAGAAAAAGGCATCAGACCCAGGGCCTTTTAGGGCTCCAGGCTGGGCTGCGGATTAGTGGAAAGCAGAGACCCTGGGTCTCAGGAGATGCACAGTCCTTGGCAGCATGAGATAGAGACCCAGAAATGCACAACAAGTGAATGGTGCTAAAACCGCCAGGCTTAATTCAGATGCTGTGCTGGAAGGAACCTGGGCTTCAGGGTCAGTTGAGTCTAGGTTCAAATTCTAACCCTGCTGCCATGGATATCTGGCCCAGCAAGTTAACTTTCCTAAGCCCCAATTTTTTAAAGTGAGAAACACACATATAAAAGTCACCTTGTAAAATTGCTACAAGGATGAAATTACATAGGGAACCACAAGGATGAAAGTACATAGGGAACCCAAGATGTAAACATCATGCTTGGCATACAGCAAACAGGTACAGTCACCGGCCCTCCAACTAGCAGCTCCCAGATGCCAGGAGCATCTGAGGGTCCTGAAAGGTCTAGTCATGAACAAGAGGCCAAAGTCATATGGGGATGAACTCGGCCAGAGGGGAAAAGGGCCTCTTCTGTGCCACCTGCCAGGATCCTGGGGGCATGAGCTGCATCAGCTGACAGGTGCTGTAAGTAAAGGCAGAGGAGGGCACTAGCAACAGGCTCTCCTGCAAACCCCAGCACCAGTTATGCTCTGTTAGTCCCTTGCTTTGCTTGGTATCTGTGTGCAAAGGGCCTTTTTAGGAATAGAGTTCGCACTCACATCCGAAAGGTCATCTGCGCCACACGGTTCGGGTGTTTATTGATTTATGCATCGGAATGGTTTCTGTCATCAGGCAGTACACTCTGTGACCGGGTTTTGCATATGTGCAGCACCCCTTGTTTCTGGGATGTAAGTAGAGGGCGTGGTTTACCCTGGAGCTGGGAGGTGACTGGCTCTCCTTGTTCCCCCCAGTAGGGTTCTCCTTCTGTTCCATTTTCAAAGTGATTATAAATGCACGACTTTCACAAATGCTGAACAAGACTGTTCACGGGAATCCTAATCAATTAATTCATCAAAAAAGGAAGTTGCGTGTTGTCATTCCGGGAAGAATTAAATTTGACGACTTCCTCCAAGGACAATGATAGTTCTCATGGAAAAGTTATTAGCTTCAATGTGTTTTATATCTGAAAATTTTGTTTGTGTCTTTGCCCTGCCTTTTGGGAAAATATTTTATATGTTCACTTTATGCTATTTTGTTTCCTTCATTGAAGACCTAGATGTTTATTACCTGTGATGATATATATATATAGATTATATATAAAAAAATTTGTAATATAGCTATAAATATATAGTGTAATCTTGTATATATATACATATGTATACGCATATAAATATATAATATACCACACATATATATTTGTGGCTCTCACCTGGGGTAAAACCCCTCTCCCCTCCCTCTCCTCTCCTGGACACGTTTCCTTCCTTGTTCTATCACAATTTTGTTGTCCTGGCCTTGAAAATTATTATATTTTTCACTTTATGCCTATTTTGGTTTCCTTCATTGAAGACCTAGATGTTTATTACCTGTGATATATATATTATAATTTATATATATAATTTGTATATATATAAATATATATGTAATTTGTATATATATAATATGTATACATATAAATATATATATATACACACATATATATTTGTGCCTCTCACCTGGGGTAAAAACATCAATATTCTTTCCAAATAAATCACTGTTCATAACATAATCTATGAAGGAAAAATGCTGTGCATTGAAACACGTGCCTTTATTTGGAATTGTACAGAAGTCATTTGGACTTTGGGTGGGCTAGAAAAGCTCCAACCAGCTGCAAAGACAGGTCAGATGTTGTAGCTGCAGGAATCATAATTATTTGTGAAAGTATTTTGCTTGACAGGATATTATGGCAAAATTGGATATTTTATAAATAATTCCAGAAAGAGATCTGAGGAAATACGTAAAACACACATTCATTCCTTCATTATTCTTCCCCCAAAGTTGATTATTTACTTATTTCACAAATATTTATTCAGTGCCTGCACTGTGTCAGACACTATTCTAGCTGTTGGGATTCAACAGTGGAGAAACTTTAAAAATATACAAAACTCCAGACTCCAGAAGCTATGTTAAGGCATATCTGACTGCATCCATGGATCATAGAATGTCCGTCACTCAACTTTGAGTTGGGTTCATTTTATCATGCACTTTTTAAATTTAATAGTACCCTTTTGGGAAACATTAAGCATTAAAGTTTTATCTCATTCCAACAATTTGTTTCCCTGTGTATTTTTTTAAGTTTATTTTTATTCTTTTAAGAAATGAAGGATGTTCCTAGTGCGTGTCCTTCTTCCTGGCTGGCTCCAAAAAACATTATAATAATCAAAAGCATAAATTCCCTGACTTAGGTTTTACTTTCAGTCTTCATTTACCAGAAGCACATAACCATTAAGCCACTGCCTAATATTTTAATGGTCTGAAAATCTCCACAAATCCATTATTTTCCATTGTAGAAGTTGTTTTTGTATCTGCACAACTCTCTTACTTACTTCTTTTTAACTTCTAACATAAATGTATTTTTTGCCAAATTCTGCTATTTGCCTCATTAGCCAAATCTTAACATCTCACCAGCCAACTCCCTATTGACAGGAGTTTTGAGGACTTGGCAATGGAAGATAATTCTGTTTCCTACCTAACGGTGGGAGGACTAATGCTGTGGCTCTCCCAGGGGTTTGTTAATTATCTTCTTAGTTCCATTCAAATAATTTTGTGTCTATTTAACGTTAGCAGATGATATAGTTATGTTCCTAATTTATAATATTCTTTCTTCATTTCCGATTTGTCTAAAAGACTGTAATGAGATTTATGACGCAAATGAACTACAATATCAAAAGACACAGTGTATAAGTGCAATAGAAATGTAGTTTTCTGCTTTGACTTGATGGTAAGAACAACCAAATGCAAAGAAATTGTGAAACAAAACAGTTGAAGATTCTATTGTAGACACATTTTGGAAACACACACACACACCCCACCAGGGAGGAAAGGCCGTGGGGTGAGTTGAGTGTGGGGCAATGGACTGAGGCAAATGTTGCCTAACCAAGACTTCCTGAGACAGGATTTGGTGGTGCCCGATCTCTGAGTAATCTGATAAGTAACACCGTAACAAAGGAGCAAGGATAGGCTCCTGAGAGTAGTGTGTTTTAGAATCTGGCAGAATTTCCCAAGAGAAATGCTAGGAGCATTGTCCTGGAAGACATTACCATGACAACAAAACAGACAAATCATCACCTCCTCACCGGGCCTCCTCACCTCACCCATGAGCAGCCCGCTGAGTGTCCGATTCTGAAGACACCCTGCAGATGATTGTGCCACATGGGCTGGGAAATATATTTCCATTGCAAAGAGAAAATAATAAAACTAAAGGAAATCTAGGGAAAATTCTTTTAGGGAATTTTAATAAAGCAGAGGCTTGGTATAATATAACAAAATTAATAAATCACCAGCAAAGTAAGCTTCTGTGAGATAGAAAAAAGTATGTAAAATAGAAAGGTAGAAAGAAAGAAATTCCAAGGTTCCTCCAGCAGGATCCAGATGACTGAGGCTGAAGTAGTTCTGCTATCAGCCTTGCAAAATTAGAAGTGTGAATGGTTCTGGAAGTTGTGAAATAGTAACTCACAAGCACAGCATTCAGTTTCTGGTTTATCACTATGATTTTCAATCAAACCTGTCATTTTCACTTGAGATACAGTAAAATTCTTAGAGGTGTTATGCAATAATAGGCACTGAAGTCTGTGTATGCCTTTACAATTTCAAAGTTCTATTCACAAACCTTTTCTCATTTGATCCTCAGGAAAATTTTGTCAAGTTTTATTACTCCAATACCCACTTCACAGATGGGGTCATGGAGGCACAGACAGCTTTAGCCAAAATTTTCAGCGTCACATGTCAGTCGCGGGAAGCCAGGTGTAAAATCTCGTCACGCATCGTGAATCCTGTTTCTCTCTGTAATGTCGTCTCCATGCTTGGTGAGTGGATCTGAAAACATGAAGGAATGGCGTGGATACTCTGATCTTGTTTAGAAGGAGCCAGGCCGTGCTGATGTCATGACGTGTGTGACATGAGCCCCTGCTCGTTGTCAGAGCCTGGGCTGGGGAGGCTGTGGTGGAGGAGCCATGTGAAGGAGCTTGACTGTTTCTGAAACATTTTCACGTACATTAGGCTATTGTGTCTTCACAAAATCCCTGGCCAGCGCTTTTCTTTTCTTTCTATGTGAAACAAACTAGAGCTCAGGCAGGCTAAACAATGTGGCCTGGCACACCTGGCACACCTGGCGCACCTGGCACAGCTGGCCAGTGACACACACTGACAGGGCTCAGACCCAGGATTCCCAACTCTGCAGTCCGTCTGCTGTCGGGATGACCCGTACCTTGCCTTCCATCCCAGGGGATTAGCACTCCCTGGAGTGGCTCAATACTAGCCACATTTTCTATAAGGAGAGGGTCAGTCAGAATGTGATTTTAATTTTCCCATTAATCCTAAAGATTTGTAGATTTTCAGGTGAAAATTTTCACTTTGGGGACATATTCCTGATTTTTTTCCAGCTCTTTTAAAATATAATTGACAAATAAAATTATATATCTTTAAGATACACAATGTGATGATGTGATATATATACACACACACACACACACACATTGGGAAAGGATACCACAATCAAGCTGACTAATACATCTATCACTTCACACTGTTCCATTTTAAAAAATTAGTGATGAGAATCCTTGAGGCTACTCTCTTAGCAAATTCCAAATATACGATACAGTGCTATTTACCGTAGTCACCGTGCTGTGCGTTAGAGCTCCAGGACTTACTTTTCCTGTCTGATAAGGTTTTCTATTCCTTGAATGGCATCTCTCTGCATCCCCACCCCTCGAGCACCCGGCAGCCACCATCTACTCTGTTTCTTTGAGTGGACTTTTTTAGATTCCACATGTGAGTGAGATCATTGAGTATTTTCTTTCTGTGTCTGCTTATCTCATTAAACGTGATGTCCTCTAGGTTCATCCACATTGTCGCAAATGACAGGATTCCCTTCTTTTGTAAGGCTGAATGTCATTCCATTATTCATATACACTAACACCTTCTTTATCCATCTACCTGCTGATGGACATCTATGTTGTCCCCTGATGCCAGGTGACATATACAACCTAAGGGTATGTCTGGCTCATTCTTAGTCTTTGAATATAACACCTGAGAGTGAACCATCAGAAAATGAGATTATATAATTCTCACAACATTAGACCTAAGGGTTAAAGGACTCCTGATGTCTCTTTGATATTTCTTTCCAGGACTTACTCTTTGTTTTATTGCTTTTGTTTGGTTGGTTGATTTTGTTTTTTGCTGGAATTTTCTTTTCTTTTCTCCTTCTGAATTTGCCCATCAAGAAAAGAGTAATTGATGGGTCTTTCATACCCAAGATGCTTACAGAAGCCTGGAAGTTCGGAAGGTGGTACTCTCCTAATTTTAGTGCAAAATGAATAGAAGGAAGAAAGGTCACTGTGCAGGAGGGCAATATTCCTTGTCATAGATTGCTTTTCCCAATTCAAAGTTCTGCTGTGATGAATTGTTTTCAATTAGAAAGACAGACTCTGTATTTTCTCTTTATTATTATACTTTAAGTTCTGGGATACACGTGCAGAACGTGAAGGTTTGTTACATCGGTATACATGTGCCATGGTGGTTTGCTGTACCCATCAACCTGTCATCTACATTAGGTATTTATCCTAATGCTCTCCCTCTCTCAGACCCCACCTCCTGACAGGCCCTGGTGTGTGATGTTCCCCTCCCTGTGTCCATGTGNCTAACATAAATGTATTTTTTGCCAAATTCTGCTATTTGCCTCATTAGCCAAATCTTAACATCTCACCAGCCAACTCCCTATTGACAGGAGTTTTGAGGACTTGGCAATGGAAGATAATTCTGTTTCCTACCTAACGGTGGGAGGACTAATGCTGTGGCTCTCCCAGGGGTTTGTTAATTATCTTCTTAGTTCCATTCAAATAATTTTGTGTCTATTTAACGTTAGCAGATGATATAGTTATGTTCCTAATTTATAATATTCTTTCTTCATTTCCGATTTGTCTAAAAGACTGTAATGAGATTTATGACGCAAATGAACTACAATATCAAAAGACACAGTGTATAAGTGCAATAGAAATGTAGTTTTCTGCTTTGACTTGATGGTAAGAACAACCAAATGCAAAGAAATTGTGAAACAAAACAGTTGAAGATTCTATTGTAGACACATTTTGGAAACACACACACACACCCCACCAGGGAGGAAAGGCCGTGGGGTGAGTTGAGTGTGGGGCAATGGACTGAGGCAAATGTTGCCTAACCAAGACTTCCTGAGACAGGATTTGGTGGTGCCCGATCTCTGAGTAATCTGATAAGTAACACCGTAACAAAGGAGCAAGGATAGGCTCCTGAGAGTAGTGTGTTTTAGAATCTGGCAGAATTTCCCAAGAGAAATGCTAGGAGCATTGTCCTGGAAGACATTACCATGACAACAAAACAGACAAATCATCACCTCCTCACCGGGCCTCCTCACCTCACCCATGAGCAGCCCGCTGAGTGTCCGATTCTGAAGACACCCTGCAGATGATTGTGCCACATGGGCTGGGAAATATATTTCCATTGCAAAGAGAAAAATAATAAAACTAAAGGAAATCTAGGGAAAATTCTTTTAGGGAATTTTAATAAAGCAGAGGCTTGGTATAATATAACAAAAATTAATAAATCACCAGCAAAGTAAGCTTCTGTGAGATAGAAAAAAGTATGTAAAATAGAAAGGTAGAAAGAAAGAAATTCCAAGGTTCCTCCAGCAGGATCCAGATGACTGAGGCTGAAGTAGTTCTGCTATCAGCCTTGCAAAATTAGAAGTGTGAATGGTTCTGGAAGTTGTGAAATAGTAACTCACAAGCACAGCATTCAGTTTCTGGTTTATCACTATGATTTTTCAATCAAACCTGTCATTTTCACTTGAGATACAGTAAAAATTCTTAGAGGTGTTATGCAATAATAGGCACTGAAGTCTGTGTATGCCTTTACAATTTCAAAGTTCTATTCACAAACCTTTTCTCATTTGATCCTCAGGAAAATTTTGTCAAGTTTTATTACTCCAATACCCACTTCACAGATGGGGTCATGGAGGCACAGACAGCTTTAGCCAAAAATTTTTCAGCGTCACATGTCAGTCGCGGGAAGCCAGGTGTAAAATCTCGTCACGCATCGTGAATCCTGTTTCTCTCTGTAATGTCGTCTCCATGCTTGGTGAGTGGATCTGAAAACATGAAGGAATGGCGTGGATACTCTGATCTTGTTTAGAAGGAGCCAGGCCGTGCTGATGTCATGACGTGTGTGACATGAGCCCCTGCTCGTTGTCAGAGCCTGGGCTGGGGAGGCTGTGGTGGAGGAGCCATGTGAAGGAGCTTGACTGTTTCTGAAACATTTTTCACGTACATTAGGCTATTGTGTCTTCACAAAATCCCTGGCCAGCGCTTTTTCTTTTTCTTTCTATGTGAAACAAACTAGAGCTCAGGCAGGCTAAACAATGTGGCCTGGCACACCTGGCACACCTGGCGCACCTGGCACAGCTGGCCAGTGACACACACTGACAGGGCTCAGACCCAGGATTCCCAACTCTGCAGTCCGTCTGCTGTCGGGATGACCCGTACCTTGCCTTCCATCCCAGGGGGATTAGCACTCCCTGGAGTGGCTCAATACTAGCCACATTTTCTATAAGGAGAGGGTCAGTCAGAATGTGATTTTAATTTTCCCATTAATCCTAAAGATTTGTAGATTTTCAGGTGAAAATTTTCACTTTGGGGACATATTCCTGATTTTTTTCCAGCTCTTTTAAAATATAATTGACAAATAAAAATTATATATCTTTAAGATACACAATGTGATGATGTGATATATATACACACACACACACACACACATTGGGAAAGGATACCACAATCAAGCTGACTAATACATCTATCACTTCACACTGTTCCATTTTTAAAAAATTAGTGATGAGAATCCTTGAGGCTACTCTCTTAGCAAATTCCAAATATACGATACAGTGCTATTTACCGTAGTCACCGTGCTGTGCGTTAGAGCTCCAGGACTTACTTTTCCTGTCTGATAAGGTTTTCTATTCCTTGAATGGCATCTCTCTGCATCCCCCACCCCCTCGAGCACCCGGCAGCCACCATCTACTCTGTTTCTTTGAGTGGACTTTTTTAGATTCCACATGTGAGTGAGATCATTGAGTATTTTTCTTTCTGTGTCTGCTTATCTCATTAAACGTGATGTCCTCTAGGTTCATCCACATTGTCGCAAATGACAGGATTCCCTTCTTTTGTAAGGCTGAATGTCATTCCATTATTCATATACACTAACACCTTCTTTATCCATCTACCTGCTGATGGACATCTATGTTGTCCCCTGATGCCAGGTGACATATACAACCTAAGGGTATGTCTGGCTCATTCTTAGTCTTTGAATATAACACCTGAGAGTGAACCATCAGAAAATGAGATTATATAATTCTCACAACATTAGACCTAAGGGTTAAAGGACTCCTGATGTCTCTTTGATATTTCTTTCCAGGACTTACTCTTTGTTTTTATTGCTTTTGTTTGGTTGGTTGATTTTTGTTTTTTGCTGGAATTTTCTTTTTCTTTTCTCCTTCTGAATTTGCCCATCAAGAAAAGAGTAATTGATGGGTCTTTCATACCCAAGATGCTTACAGAAGCCTGGAAGTTCGGAAGGTGGTACTCTCCTAATTTTAGTGCAAAATGAATAGAAGGAAGAAAGGTCACTGTGCAGGAGGGCAATATTCCTTGTCATAGATTGCTTTTCCCAATTCAAAGTTCTGCTGTGATGAATTGTTTTCAATTAGAAAGACAGACTCTGTATTTTCTCTTTATTATTATACTTTAAGTTCTGGGATACACGTGCAGAACGTGAAGGTTTGTTACATCGGTATACATGTGCCATGGTGGTTTGCTGTACCCATCAACCTGTCATCTACATTAGGTATTTATCCTAATGCTCTCCCTCTCTCAGACCCCACCTCCTGACAGGCCCTGGTGTGTGATGTTCCCCTCCCTGTGTCCATGTGTTCTCATTGTTCAACTCACATTTATGAGTGAGAACATGGGGTGTTTGGTTTTCTGTTCCTGTTAGTTTGCTGAGGATGATGGCTTCCAGCTTCAACCACGTCCCTACAAAGGACATGAACTCATCCTTTTTTATGGCTGCATAGTATTCCATGTTGTATATGTGCCACATTTCTTTATCCAGTCTATCATTGATGGACATTTGGGTTGGTTCCAAGTCTTTGCTATTGTGAACAGTGCTGCAATAAACATACATGTGCATGTGTCTTTATAGTAGAATGATTTATAATCCTTTGGGTATATACTCAGTAATGGGATTGCTGGGTCAAATGGTATTTCTGGTTCCAGATCCTTGAGGAATCGCCACAATGTCTTCCACAATGGTTGAACTAATTTACACTCCCACCAACAGTGTAAAAGCATTTCTATTTCTCCACATCCTCTCCAGCATCTGTTGTTTCCTGACTCTTTAATGATCACAATTCTAACTGGCGAGAGATGGTATCTCATTGTGGTTTTGATTTGGATTTCTCTAATGACCACAGCTACTCAGGAAGCTGAGACAGAAGAATCGCTTGAATCTGGGAGGTGGAGGTTGCAGTGAGCCGAGATCACACCACTTCACTTCAGCCAGATGACAGAGCAAGACTCAGTCTCAAAACTAAAACTAAAATAAAATAAAAAATCCAATCTCTTTTGATACTCGAGAGCCCAGTGAAAATGCCTGAAAGTTCTCCACAAAGGCCTTCCTCTTTAAATAATACAGCCTCTGTATTATTAATCTGTCATCTTTGATAATCTTTAATAATACAGGCTCTATATTATTAAAGAGGAAGGCCTTTGTGGAGGATTTGCAGGTATTTTTCACTGGACTCTTGAGTATGAAAATAGATAGGATTTTTTTTTTTTTTCTTAGACGGAGTCCTACCCTGTCACCCAGGCTGGAGTGCAGTGGTGTGATCTCGGCTCACTGTAACCTCTACCTCCTGGGTTCAAGCGATTCTCCTTCCTCAGCCTCTCAAGTAGCTGGGACTACGGGCATGCACCACCACATCTGGCTAATTTTTGTATTTTTAGTAGAGACGGAGTTTCACCATGTTGGCCAGCATTGTCTCAAGCTCTTGACCTCGTGATCCACCCGCCTTGGCCTCTCAAAGTGCTGGCATTACAGGCGTGAGCCACCGCGGCCAAGATTGGATCTTTCAAGGTCCTTATGGCTCCAACCCGGATGAACAATCCCAGGGCATTAAGACAACATTGATAGAGAAAACTGTCAGTCATTTCCAATATGAGCCCCAAGTTCAAAGTCATATGACAAATTGCAGGGGCTGCATTTCACCTGAATTAATTTTCACTCCATAGGAGGTATCCAGAGGGTCCTACTAATCCGGGAACAGTGATGATTCTCTCAAGCAGTGTTCTCAGTGGGGTGCCCTGATCAGCCACAGGAGCATCAACTGGGCTTCTTAGAAAAGGAAGTTCGGGACCCCACTCCAATTCCACAGAATCGGAAACTCTGGGGGCGGGGCTCAGGAATGCATAGTTCACTAAGCTCTCCAGGTGAAGCAAGGTGAACGTTGAAAATCTGTTTTTTGGTAACATCAGGGAGGCAGCAACCTATGTATGTATGACTACACATATGTTTATAAGTGCATGTGTGTCTGTGTGGCTATACAAATGGCATTTGCACACACATGCACACTCACATACATGGGAACAGACATGAATAGCAGACATTTGCTTTGCACTCCCCCTGTATCAATCCTCAGCCCATTTGTCACTGCCAACATAGTGACTGTTATGCCTTTGCTTTTTATGACAGCTTTGGATGTTTATGTCAGCATTACCTGGCCATATGGCGCAATCAGTGCTCTCTCCTTTAAAAAAGGAGCATTTTGTACTGTCACACGATTCCTAAATGCTGCTTATTGTCCTGTGCTCAGTTTCTTCGTACGCCCTCTGCACAAAGTTCTAAAGGTTATAGCATCTCTTTGGATTTCTGTTTCCAGAGAAATGGTGGAAAACAGTAGTTGACAAAATTTATCCTTAAAAGGCAGATAGTAAATATGTTTGACCTTAGAGCCAGATAGTTCCTGTTGCCACTACCCCATTCTGCTGCTGTAGCATTAAGCAGCACAGATAATATGGAAATGCGAGGCTATGGCTGTGTTTTAAAACCCCTTATTTATAAAAATAGGTGGCACCTGAATTAGACCTGTGGCCCCCAGTTGGACAACCGCTGATCTGAAACCCTCATTCACTTTCCTAAGAAAGCCTAAGCCGCTCACTGGATCAATCGTTTAACCTTTCAGGTGTGGCCCTTCAAGTTGCTGATGGTACCCACACCGGCCTCGGCCTGAGGGCCAATTTGGCCTCGCATCTCTTTAAGCAGCACAACGTGTCAGCACTGAGAACGCGGGGCGCTCACATCTACAGCCTGCAGCCTCTGTCTATTCACCTGAGGTCTTGTTTTGGCCTGAGGCGAGTGAAGAAGGTTACAGAGGTGATTAACAGTCATCTCCATCTGTGGCAAGGCCAGGTGGACCTTCTCTTTAGAAAACAGGCTGTCCTTTTACCCCGCTATGGCTCCCTATTTAATGAGACCCAGCAGCTGCAGAAAAGTACCAGGGAGCAAAGCAAGGCTGTTGCCGTGAGTTAATTCAGCCTCAGTAAAGGGTAAGGTGTTCACAATTTTCATCCCTTAACAGGCCCTAATAGATATAAGTTGTTACTGCTCTCATCCCAGATGAAAGACCATATCCGCGATGGCGCGGAAAGCAGTGGGGCTAGAAGCGGCCTCCAGAGTTTGCTTTGTTTCACAACAGCCACCCTAATAGGATCATGGGTGTGACGAGGATGAGGACGGCTTCTGTACCTGTCACTGCAGGCATCCACATGGGTATGTGTGACAAATAGCTAAAAACAGGATGACGGCCCAGCCTTCGTTCTGTAAATGTTTTATGTTCAAGTGATTCATATTTTTAGAAAACAAAATTATTCAAATATTTTGAAAATCCAGTTGCAAATGAGGGCTGATGTAGATATTGTTTCCAGAGTAATTTGAATTTCCAGTGAAAATCGCAGAATGATTTCGCCGCGTGGCTCCTTTCTCCCTTCCTTTCTAGGTGGGTTTCCAGCTGCTCTGATGCTCTGAGGGCAACCATTACCCTTTTCTGGAGCAAAAGCGTTGTATGTGAGGAGGCTTAGGGCTGAGCAGGAAGATAAGACTTGTGCTTAAAAACTAACAACCCCTGTCCCCTCCACCAATATCCTCCTGATATATTGCATGGCATGGATAGAAGGGTAATGAGTGCGTGTTGGAAATTTAGTGGGGTAAAAAATCACCCTGTAATTGGGCAGCCCAGAAAGGCTGTCAGGAGCGGGAGCTGCAGGATGAACCATATATGGTGTTCAGTGGAGAAAGAGGATCACTTCCTACATTTAGGAAAACAAAACATTTAAAAATCACAAGACTATTTATTTTCTATAAAATTATCTCTTTCCATAGACCCTTCCCTTTGGCCCTATTGTTATTAATTATTAAACATTCACATGTCTTTTATTTTAAATCACTTCAAATCTTTCCTGGAGGCAGATGGGCTAAATATTATAAAAACAAAAAACAAATTGGAAATATTTATGCAGGAAAGAATATGGCACATGTATATTACAGAAGTGGAGAAAAAATATCATTTTCTTGTAGAAAAAGTTTGGGGAAGAGGAAAATAAAATAAAAAATGGGGAGTAGTTGGGGCTGTATGGTAGACCCGCTGGAGGGCAATTTTCTTGGTCAGAAGGACAAGCTGTGATTCTTGTGATGAAGATTAAAGTTTAATTAAGTAAAATTGGAAAGAGGAGATGACAATAAGCACTTTCATTAGAAAAAAAAATGAACATTTCACATCTTTCTGTGTAATTTTGCCATTCTGTATCTGTGGGGCATTTTCAGGGTGTTTAAAACAAAATACTAAGTACTAATAATAGCTTAGATTTATTGATCTATGTGGCAGCCAGTGCTCTAAGAAGCGCACTGTATGTAAGATTCATGTATGACTCTAATCTTCACAACAACCATTGTGCTGATAAGGAAATGGGGGCATCGAGGCCACTCCGGCAACGTGGCTCTAGAGTCCCTGCTCTCAGCAGCTCTGGCCCCTCTGGAAAATGCCCACATCAGTGTCTTATCACAGTCTCCTGAGGTGCAGCCCAGCCCTGAGGCCTCCCAGAGATCCAGCAGCTGTTGAGTGAGTTGTTCACCTCCCAGGGCCTCTGCTTCCTTATCCATGGATTGATAGAGTTCAACTCTAAAGCCCAAATCCAGGTCGGATCTGCAGTCATTGTTGAAGATTTTCTCCATGAATGGCATTAATTGAATCTCATATAAAAGTAGATTATTTGCTTAGTTATATGTGCATTGGACAAATATATGCAAACTCTTATGCAAAATCTTATATTTTGCAAATCTGCAAAAGGTAGTACATAACTATTTGGGATGCACAATGCAGAATTCTGTGAGTAAAACCATAGCCATGGTGCACAACATTCCTTTCATACTTATCATAGAGAGCCTTCAATTTTAGTTATTTTTTTATACATAGTGTGCTGGGGGTACATATATGTGTGTCTTTACATTTTGGAGCATTTTTCCCAGACTGTAATTTTTTCAAATAAAACACGTTTTAAACAAGCTTAAGATGAAAGTTAACTCACAGTCTCACTGAAGGCAGATGTTAGGAGAGTGGCAGTGGCTGGAATGATTGTTTCCAGGAAATTCCGACTTGCTCTCCTGCCCCACTTCCTGTTTCCAACTTCCTCTGCTGCCCCGCTTCCTGTTTCAGACTTGCTCTCCTTCCCTGCTTCCTGTGCATGCACTGGGAGTTCTTTCTTTTCTCAGCTCTCAGCCTCCTTGGTGCATTTCTCTTCTGTGATCCTGTGTTTTACTTTGCATCCCCTTCTTGGCACTCGTTTTTACAAACGCGTTCCCAATCCTTCCTTTTAATTGCATTCCCCTTCCCCCTATAGAGCATTAGAAGTGAAGACATTATCAGTCTGTGACTCTGGGCCATGCCATTACCGAGATTTCCCGCTGAGCAATGCTCTGTGTGGACCATTATCCAGAAATGTCATATGCTGACTCAGCCAAAGGTGGTAGAGTAGAGAAAGCGCGTTAACGCTCTCCTCAGCACCTTCAAGGCAAAGTCGTTGTGTGGAAGCCAGTGAGCCCTGTTCTCAGAAGGGAGGCTCCTGGGAAGCGAGTAGCAAAAGCTGCGGCTGGAATGGAGACCAGGCTGGACAGTGGAGCCTGTTCTGGCTCACAGGTGTCCTGGTGAGCCATGCTGTTTCTTTCTCTCTTCTCTCTCGTTTTTTTTTAATTCTTTTTTTCCTTTTTCAAAGGTGCCACAATAGCAAAAGCCACATTATTTTTGTATATTCTTCTCTTTGATTGGCTCTAAAATTTTGCAGAAAAAAGTTGTCTAAGACCTTAACTGAAAATAAAGACTTTCAGGTGAGGGATAGAAATTTGGTTTAGTTTTTTTTTTAAAGTTTACTTCCTTGACTGTAGATGTAAATGAGGATTCAGGATACGTGCCCTAAAAAGGTGTCCTGAAGGAGAGAACGATCTTGTTTACAATGTTATAGGCCCCAGAATGTTCTAGAAAGATTCACATAGCAGTAGGAAGAAAGAGGGGACGGCATTTTGGAAGACATAGAGCACCCCACTGAGCACACCCAGGGATGCTTTTCGTGGGGGAGGTGAGGACAGATGAAGACAACGAGAGCCTCTTTCCTTTAGCCTTGGAGATGTGGTCTTTGATGGTGAGGACAGGGGAGCTTTGTATGCCAGGGCCCTCCCTGCTGCTGTCTTCCCCCTTCAACACCCCTCCCATCTACCAGCAACACACCTGTGGTGTCATTGTTGCTTTTATATTCAAGAATTTAGAAATCTGTTATAGAATTAAAACAAGAATTCTGCTGTGTGCAAGAGCAGTTTCTGCACTGATCCCTCTGGGGAGCCATCCCTGAGTCTCTCCTGGATTGTAGAATGGAGGGACCAGCGTCCATCCGTGCAGGTCAATAGGAAGACCAGCTTGTGGTGGGCAGAGTGGACTCATGCCCAGACACAGACCAGGGCTGGAGCTGAGATCCCGAGAGGTTTCCTGGGTTCAGAAAGAGACCATGGGAGGGCTGAATCTTAGCCTGGAACCTGAAGCATGGACTGGTATTCAGGGGGAATTTTTAAGTTAAAAGGGCAGTTGGGACAAACAGAGGTAAGCGGAGTCAGGACAGGAGAGAGGAGCTTGGGTCAGACCATTTGGACACCCTCCTTGAGAGAGAAGCCAGGAAAGTCGGCTGAGACAGGGTAACAGAGAGAGCCTGGCTTCTCTCCACCACTGGAACACTTGAGGAATGGAGAATTTGGTAACAAGGACAGCTGAATTTTAGTTTATGTTTTCCCCTGGCCAAAATTTAGGTAACTTCAGGTAAATCTCATTTCATCTTTTATATTTTTTAGATGCCTGCTGTGGTCCCCATTGCCTGCCTTGCCTTGCCGTTCCCTGTATTTTATTTTTTCTTTTTTCTCCTCCCCTCTCTTCTCTTCTTTTTCTTTCCTTCCTTCCTTCTTCTCTTCTTTCTCCTTCCTTCCTCCCTCCCTTTCCTTCCTCCCTTTCTTCCTTCCTTCCCTCCCCTCCCCTCCCCTCCCCCCTTCCTCTCCC
>NW_016821253.1:2115480-2162809 GCF_001698545.2 Rhinopithecus bieti | reverse complement strand
CCCTTCCTTCCTTCCTTCCCTCTCTCCCTCCCTCCCTCCCTCCTTCCCTCCCTCCTTCCTTTTTTCTTTTTTTCTATTCCCATATTGAACCTGGCCCTTATTAGATGCTCAAATGATGCTCTTGTATTAGTCATGGGTAAATTTTCTGTGAGAATAGGCATTTTTGAAAACAGGTATATTAGAGCTTTCAGATCCTACAATAGATCTATTGTCATTGGATCAGTTGTCAACTAGTAGCTTGGAATAACCTAGTGAAAACTGGATTTACCTGGTGTTAATAGAAACAGTGCACTTGGTTTGCTGGCTTATGTACTTCCTCAATGTCCAGGTGCCTACTGGGTGCATTCTTTGGACTAACAGCGCTTCATAAAAACAGAATGTGAGGGTGCCAGTCAGCTGGAGTGGGGCAGGAGGTGGGGGGAATGGTCCTGTCATGCCAGGCTTCTGTAGCTGGAAGCGTGGTGTGGGCAGACAGCATTGGTGATGGCATTCACGGGTGGAAACCCTGAAAGAGCTGGTGGAGAGATACTACTTGCCCAGGGCAGGAGAGTGAAGCCTGAGCTGCAGCAGACATATCTCCACGTCTCGGTCATTATACAGTAGTTTATCTTGTTATCTCACTAATAATCAAAGGAATATAGGCTCACTGTAAGCAAATTAAAGAAAGTAAAGAAAATTATAAGAGAAAAATAAATCACCTCTAATTTCACAATGTACCTGTAAATGAGGATTCAGGGTATGTGCCTTAAAAATGTATCCTGAAGGACAGAATTATCTAATTCCACAATTAGAGGTAATAGCTTTTACCATATACATTAACATTTAATAAGATTTTATACTTCACCTTACATTATGAACATTTTTCATGTCATAAAAGTTCCAGGTAAACATTAAGTCAGCAAAATATTTTGTTTGCAGAAGTGATCATAATGTATTTAACATTTTCTAATTTTAAACATTTTTTAAGTATAAATCATGCTATAATTAATGTTTTTCTTTAGATATTTAAAGAGTGGGATCTTTAAAGAGAATAACTAGAAAATATGCAATGGATAAATTATGCTGACTGGATTTTTCTTTTTTCTAATTTCCTTTTTAGTTCCTGTGGGCACATGATAGGTATATATATTTATGATGTACAAGAGATATTTTGGTACAGGCATGCAATGTGTAATAATCACATCATGGAGAATTGGGTATCCATACCCTCAAGCATTCTTTGTGTTACAAATAATCCAACTACACTCTTTTAGTTATTTTTATGTGTACAATTAAATTATTATTGACTATAGTCTCTCTGTTGTGCTATCTACTCTAGTCTATAGTCTCTCTGTTGTGCTAACTACTAGGCCCTATTTGGTTTTGTTTGTTTGTTTGTTTTGTACCCATTCACCATCCCCACTTCCCTGCCTGGCCCCTTGCTACTCTCCCAGCCTCTGGTAACATTCCTTCTATTTTCTATCTTCATGAGTTTAATTGTTTTGATTCTTAGATCCGACAAATAAGTGAGAATATGTAATGTTTGCCTTTCTGTGCCTGGCTTATTGCTCTTAACATAATGATTTCCAGTTCCATCCATTTTGTTGCAAATGACAGAATCTCATGTTTTATGGCTGAATAGTAGTCCATTGTGTATATGCACCACATTTTTTTATCCACTCATCTCCTGATGGACACTTAGGTTACTTCCAAACATTGGCTGCTGTGAACAGACCTTCAACAAACATGGGAGTGCAGAGATCTCTTCAATTACCTGATTTCCTTTGTTTAAGTATATAGCTAGCAATGGGATTGCTGAATTTTATGGTCGCTATATTTTTAGTTTTCTGAGAAACTTTCAAACTGTTCTCTATAGTAGTTGTACTCATTTACATTTCCACTAAGAGTTTATAAGGGTTCCCTTTTCTCAGCATTCTATCCAGCATTTGTTATTGCCTATGTTTTGGATAGAAGCCATTGTAGCTGGGCTGAGATGATATCTCATTGCAGTTTTGATTTGCATTTCTCTGATAATCAGTAACGTTGAACACCTTTTCATATGCTTGTTTGATATTTGTATGTCTTCTTCTGAGAAATGTCTATTCAAATATTTTGCCCATTTTTAATCAAATTATTAGATTTTTTATAAAGTTTGAGCTTTTTATATGTTCTGGTTGTTGATCCTTTGTCAGATGGGTAGTTTGCAAATATTTTCTCCCATTCTGTGGGTTGTCTCTTCACTTTGTTGATGGTTCCTTTGCTGTGGAGAAGCTTTTTTACTTGATGTGATCCCATTTGTCCATTTTTGCTTTGGTTGCTTGGGCTTGTGGGGTGTTACTCAAGAAATCTGTCCAGATCAATGTCCTGGAGAGTTTATCCAACGTTTTCCTGTAGTCGTTTCATCATTTGAGGTCTTACATTTAAGCCTTTAATTCATTTTGATTTGATTTTTTTTTTCTATTTTGGTGAAGAATATCATTGGTACTTTAATGGAGATTGTGTTGAATCTGTAGATTGCTTTGGGTAGCATCAACATTATAACAATATTCATTCTTCCAATTCATGAACATTGAGTATCTTTTTATTTTTTGTGTCCTCTTTATTTCATTATTTCATGGTCTTCATTGTAGAGATAGTTCACTTCTTTGGTTCTGATAATTCCTAGGTGTTTATTTTTATTTGTGGCTATAGTAAAGTGGGATTACTTTTCTTATTTTTTTTATCGGATTGTTTAGCATTGACATATAGAAATGCAACTTATTTGTGTATGTTAATTTTGTATCCTGCAACTTTACTGAATTTATAAGTTCTAATCATTTTTTGGTGGAATCTTTAGTTTTTTTCCCAAATATAAGATCATATCATCTGCAAAGAAGAATTACTTTACTTCTTCCTTTCCAATTTGAATGCCCTTTATTTCTTCCTCTTGTCTGGTTGATCTGGCTGGGACTTTCAGTACTATCTTGAATAACAGTAGTGAGAGTGGGCATCTTTGTCATGTTCAGATCTAAGACAAAAGTCTTTAGCTTTTCACTCAGTATGATACTAGCTGTGGGTCTGTCATATATGGCTTTTCTTATGTTGAGGTATGTTTTTTCTATACCCAGTTTTTTGAGGGATTTTATCATAAATCTATGTTGAACTTTATCACATGATTTTTCAGCATCAATTGAAATGGTTACATGGTTTTTGTCCTTCATTCTGTGGATATCGTGTATAACATTGATTGATGTGTAAATGTTGAACCATCCTTGCAATCCTGGGATAAACTTCACTTGGTCATAATGAATGATCTTCTGAATGTATTGTTGAATTCAGTGTGCTAATATTTTTTTGTTGAGGATTTTTGCATCAGTATTTGTCAGACATATTGGCCTGTATTTTTCTTTATTTGATGTGTCTTTGGTTTTGGTGTCAGGGTAATACTGGCCTCATAGAAAGAGTTTGGAAGTTTTCCCTTCTCCTCTATTTTTTGAAACAGTTTGAGTAGGATTGGTATTGGTTCCTCTTTAAATGCTTGGTAGAATTCAGCACTGAAGCCATTGGGTCCTGGGCTTTTCTGTACTAGACTTTTTACTATAGCTTTGATACCATTACTTGTTATGGGTTTAGATTTTGGATTTCTTCGTGGTTCTATCTTGGTAGGTTGCATTTGTCTAGGAATTTATCAATTTCTTCTAGATTTTCCAATTTATTGGCATATAGTTGCTCATATTAGCCACTAATGATGCTTTGAATATCTGTGATATCAGTTTTAATGTCTCCTTTTTCATCTGTTTTTTTTAATTTTTTAATTTATTTATTTGAATCTTCTCTCTTTTTTGCTTAGTTAATCTGGCTAACGGTCAGATTTGTTTACTTTTTGGAAAAAAAGTGTTTCATTGATCTTTTGTATTGTTTTCTTCATTTCAAATTCATTTATTTCTGCTCTTTATTATTTATTTTCTTCTAAGTTTTGGGTTGCTTTGCTGTTTCTTCTTTAGTTCTTTAAGATTCATTGTTAGGTTGTTTATTTGAAGTTTTTCTTCTTTTCTGACGTAGGCACTTACAGCTGTGAATTTCCCTCTTAGTACTGCTTTCACTGTATTCCATAGTTTTCGGTATGTTTTGTTTCCATTATCATTTGTTTCAAGAAAGTTTCCAATTTGCTGTTTAATTTCTTCACTGACTCACTGGTCATTCAGGAACATGTTGTTTAATTTCTACGTATTTTGTAAAATTCATTAAATTCTAAAATTATTCATGTTAATGATTTTTAGTTTTATTCCATTGTGATCAGAGAAGATGCTTGATATTATTTCAAATTTTTTGAATGTTTTAAGACTTATTTTTTGACCTAACATATAATCTGTCCTTGAGAATGATCCATGTGCTGAAGAGAAGAATCAATGTTCTGTAGCCATTGAATGAAATGTTCTTTAAATATCTGTTAGGTCCATTTTGTTCTATAATGCAGATTAAGTCAAATGTTGCTTTGTTGATTTTCTGCCTGGGAGATCTGTCCAATGCTGAAAGTGGGCTGTTGAAGTCTCCAACTATTATTGTACTGAGGTCTATCTGTCTCTTTAGCTCTAATAATATTTGCTTTATATATCAGGATACTCCAGTGTTGGGAGCATATATATGTTCAATTCTCATATCATCTTGCTGAATTGACCCCTTTATCATTATATAGTGATCTTCTTTGTGTCTTACAGTTTTGTCTTGAAATATATTTTGTCTGATGTAAGTATAGCTACTCCTGCTCTTTTTTCATTTCCATTGAATGAAATATCTTTTTTATCCCTTTATTTTCACTCTATGTGTATCTTTACAGGTATTGGGTCTTTTTTTTTTTTTTTTTTTTTTCATCCATCCAACCACTCTCTATCTTTTGACTGGAGAGTTTAATCCATTTCCACTCATTGTTATTATTAATAAGTAGGAAGTTACTCGTGACTGACTGATTTTTTTTCAAAGGTCATACCACCCAATCACATTCTCATTATGAAGTCTATGGAATTGTCCAAATCACAACAGTGCTCACCAGTGAGTTTGACACTCAGCCTCCATGCTCTGTGGACTGTGTGCTAGGATTCTCACCCCATGGTCTTCTTAAGAAGCATTGAACGTGTTCATAAACTTGAGATATAATTTAATTTGCTAAAGCTAAGATTCTTTGGCTCCTAATAAGTAAGTGATCGATAAAATTAATTAGCACTCATCTTCAGAAGTAAATCAAGGTTTATAATTTTTTTAAATCCCTCTAGCCTTATCTTACACAGAATCACATGCCTTCTTCTGGATTATTTTCATGTGGGCATTGTGAATCACCTTGCATATAAAAATAATAGCACAATCGCTCATACGCAGTGGGCACTCAATAAGTCTCTGTTGCTTTGATTTAGTTAACTCCAGAACTGTCTGAAGGAAGGACAAGAAAAGTTCCCCTCACAAGTACAGGGACCCCTGTCTCATGCTGATGAGCTTCCTTTCTTCTTCCCTTTTGAGGTTTATAAAAGGTCTATTCGGTACCCATCTCATGGTGTTCAGTTGCTGCACACACAGCTCATTTCAGCCACACTGTCTCCCTATCCCAGCCCAGCTACCTGTTAAAAAGGTAACAGGAAAAAGTCTGAAGCATAAATATGCAACATGAGGAACTTCTTCAGGTAAAAAGCATTGAAGACCCAGAAATACCTGACTCTTTTGTGGCAGGTGAAGTTCTCCATTCCTGGGGCTGCTAGTGAATTTTCAGAACCTACTGTGTGATTGACATTGTCACCTCTCTGTTAGCTCTCATTCAGTACACCAGTTGCCAGAAAACACACCAGGTGCCTCAGGTGGAGGAGGCTGACCTAGGGCAGTCAGTGAGCCTTTATTAGTTTCCTATTGGCAGTTGTAACCAATTCCCACAAACACAGTGGTTAAAATAATGCAAATTTGTTATCTTACAGTTCTCTAGGCAGAAGTGTAAAATGGGTCTTGCTGTGCTAAAATCAAAGCTGGCAGGGCTGCATTTCCTTGGAAGGCTCCAGAGGAGAATCCCTGTCCTTGCCTTATAGCTTCTAGAGGCCACCCATGTGCTCCAGCTCCTGGCCCCAGCCTCCATGTTCACAGCCAGCAGCCCAGCATCTCCAAATCCCTCTCTGACTTGAAAAACAGAGAAAATGTTAGAAGTGTGGATCGGAATGATGGAGGAGGATAATTAATGACCTTCAGCAGGCTCCATCGCCTGTGTCAAAGCACACACTGGGCCTACCGAGAGTGGATGGTGCTGAGCCCTGTAGAGTCCTGGAGAAGGAGGTAGACCGTCCTATGCTCTAGGCCCACTCTAAGACATGAGCTTGGTAACTCCTTGAGCCTCCATTCCTGGGGGCTGCTAGTGTATTTCACAGAACCTACTAGGTGACTGTCATTGTCACCTCTCTGCTAGCTTGCTTTCTTCTTTGACTTGTAAAGACCCTTATGATTCCATTGTGCACAGCTGGATAATAATACTTTAAAAATCCCCCATTTCAGGATCCTTAATCACATGTCCCCTAAGGGATCATATTCACAAGTTCTGGGGATGAGGGTGTAGATATCTTGGGGGGCTCTTATTGTGCCTACCCACATCTGTCATCTTTGCAGAACTTTGTGACCTTACAAATGTGGTGTATATTAAAAAGACGTTTTCATCAAATTAGAAAATGACGTCAACGAATTTGAACTAAGGGCTCAAAGTTAAATTGTTGTTATTCCATTATAGAAGCTTTTTATATTTACCTTAGTTGGATCTCTATCTTCGCTGAGTGTTCCAGGAATGTTTTTTTAACATGAAACGTCCAAGTTCATCTACACAAAACGATGGCATTTGACAGTCCTTCCATAATGAATAAAGTGAGAGCTTGTTTGGGGGTGCTAGCAGTGGAGCGCAGCTACTTGTATACCCTTGACCAGAGACTGGTCCTCCTCTATCGGGGATGGTCGTCCTCTTCAACTGAGCACACAGCTTTGGGAGGGACACACATGGAGTGCTGAGGGAGGAAGAGGACACCTGCCTAGCCAATCACATCAGCCAATCAACCTGGTGATCCATGGGGCGACCAATGTCGCAGCCAAATCTTATATCCCATATGAATAAATTGATATAAACGGATATGGTTCATCTTTCTGGGCTTTCCTCTGATTATTTGAAATCTATAGGCATCTAATCTTATAAGAATTAGTACTTTGCATCCTCGTATTTAATACTCTTCTGATTAAAATTTGTTTCTAAGATGTCTGTGAGTGGGAAATGGATGGATGATGGTTGGAATTGTGGAAAATGATTAACATACCTGTAGTTTGCCCAACACAGTTCCTTGCTGATGTTACTGTAACAGTCATAATAGCGAAAACATTTTCCACCCTATCTCCAGGTGTGGAGTTAAGGAGTCACATTCATAATTTTATATAAGAGTTACAAAACCCTTTAACATGGAAAACAGAGAAACACTTCAGATACCAAAGTGCTTCAAAGGATCCCAAAGCCAGGAGTGGCTCTATACTGCCTTGAATTAAGATATGCAGCATCCGTTTACCTAATCTCTTATAGGAGAGTTCAGGGTTTTGTCCGACATTACACGTTGAATGAGCTGTAGAAGTAGCATTAAGATATAATACCAACTGTTGAATTCCTGGTTTAAATGTTGCCAAGCCTCAAAGCTTGATCAGCTTGTCTAGTCTTTTCTTCTCCTGAAGAAAGAAACACAAGGCTCAAGGAGTTACCAAGCGCGTGACTGGGAGTAGGCCTAGAGCTCAGGATGGTCTACCTGCTTCTCCCGGACTCTGCAGGGCTCAGCGCCATCCAGCCTCAGCTGGCCCAGTGCATGCTTTGACGTAGTGAAGTCTGCTGAAGGTCGTTAATCATCTCCCTCCATAATTCCTATCTGTACGTCCAATCTTTTCTGTTTTTCAAGATTTTTTTTTCATCACCTGTGCCTATTAAAAAAAAATCATTCTGGGTGCAACAGTTAGCCTTGCTAACATAATCTGTACACTGGGGAGCTGTTCTCAAACTGTAATACGAGTATGCTGTGTTGTTAATCTGAGCACTCAAGTGGTGTGCTAGACACCAATTGTCCTGTTCCTGTTGAGTATACTTCATATCATTTAGAATGTACAACAGGATACAATGTTGTACATAGCTTCTAAAGGGAAAATAGCTTTTCTCCATATATTTATTCTAATAAGGACCTCAAAATAGTATGGTAGCCATCTCAGCTCTCCCAGGTGATGTGGCTGGCTAGAGAGCTAGAAGAATCTCTAGCCTTCAGTTTGCAGGGAGAACCTGGACTGCTGGCTGGAGCAGGCAGGCTGCAGGGCAGTCCATTCAGTTGCCCTGTGTATTATCAAGTCAGTCTGTGTTCCTGCCACCATTTCCCCTCTTCCCCACACCTGCCCTCTGAGCTGGCTCTGTTCCTGCAACCTGCAGTCTGAGTAGCAGAAGGAGCCCCTCTCATCTGTGATGGTTCAGCTTACGTTGAGCTGGTGCAAGCTTCTCTTCTCCCAAGGACTTCAGGCCTCATCACCGATATCCAAAACTTGGGATGCCCAGTCTTCAAGATTCAACTTCCTCATTTAGAATATGAGGATATCATGTGCCCGGCCCACTGTGCAGAATATTGTGAGAATAAAGTAAGATCATTGGTCAGAAGTGTTTTACATACCGTAAAGCACTGTGGAAGGCACCCTTTTATCCTTTTTTATTTATGAGATTATTGTTTTTCCCTTCTCATAAGTCCATCACTCAAGAATCTTGCAAAAGTTTACTGTTTAATTTTGCAAATGGACACAAACAAAAACCCACATTGACTGGTCCTTGGGAAAACTACCCTTTTCTGACAAAAACTAGGGACCAACAAAACTGGTCAGCATTTTCCCAGGTTGTGACTTTTCATAAAAGCAGGTGTGTGTAGTTAGATATGTAAAAATCTTTGGATAAGTTTGAGTATTTTCCTATGGGACTGAGCATGCATGATCGAAATAGAAATATATTTGGAGTTATGGTCTCCAGGATTGTGTGAGTATTTTATTATGGAATCTGTATTTAATTGCCTTTTGGATGTGTCTGGAATTTAGTCATTCCAAAACTTCCCTGTCAGTGTGCGCTGCCAATCCTGCATGTGGTCTTTCTGCTGGAATGGCTGCTAACAAGGTTGCCAATTAGGGTGAACATTTTTCAATGATGTGAGCATCTTTCCACTGGAAGCTAACTTCGAGCGTCCTTGTTGCTTCGTATACTGAAATGTGTCATCTAACAATCAGGTGCCAAAAGTGACTCCACTACTTTGCTCGCAGCTCCCACCAGAATCCAAAAACAAAAGACAAAAATATAAGACAGACACGCATTTGGATTCCTGCGTGTGCTAACACATGAGTCTTAGTGTTTCTATAAATAAAAGCAGTGTGGATTGAGTGCAACATGTGGGCCACCAGCTCCTTTTCTGCAGGGCCCCTGGTGTTTGTTAAGGTATGCCACATGCAAAGTCAAATGTCTACTCTATTTTACATTATGCACAACTAGGTACCATGGAAGTTTGTCATTTGGCATGATACTTCTTCACAACTAGCTTAAAAAATTGTGAAGTCTATTAGTTTGTGCCCCTCTTTTGTCAGGGGACCTTAAATCCCCCTGTCCCAATTAAGGGAGATGCCAAGTGAAGGTATAGTCCAATGGAAGTAAACTTTGAGAGATAAGTTTGTATAGAAGATTATTTATTTTACATAAATTATTTTGTTCTCTTTGCAAAAGAATTCACCAAAAATATCTTTGAATGGTAAACTTTCTTAGGGCTTTTAAAATAGGGCATGCCTGTCCAAACCTTGATTTTAATTTGTTGTTTAGGAAACTATAATAAAGTGTATTTTTACTTAAGACAATTTCGATTCCTCAACTTCAACACTTCTGATTTTTCCTTTGGTTTTCCAACTTCAGGGCAGCCTCTCCCTTGCCAACTTCAGGGCAGCCTCTCCCTTGGTACTTCTCTCTACCTGGGGCCCTTCCTTCATTCTCCCCTGCTCCCATTAACATTGCCCCTTGGTCAACAGACAGCCATCCATCCTTCTATTCCATGGGCATCTTGCTGAACCCTGCAACCTTCCTAGAGACCTGGTCTCTCTTGTTTCCATCCTCCTCATTGCTAAAACTTGGGCACATCTTGTGTAGAGGAATGTTCTTCATTTCCTCGGGATTTTCTGCCATAAACTCTCCTTAGCCATATTCGACTCTATATTGTGATTTAGGTGTATGCCCACTCACTAGACCAAAAACTATTTGTGGCCCTGCTAATGCTCCTTGAAATGAGCCTTCCTCCTGGGTGACAGCTATTGCACCTTATGAGGCGTACACAGTCTCCTGGAATTGGGGACCCTGCCTGCTTCTTTCTGAAATGCCCACAGTATTCCAAGTGTCCAGTGCTTGATAAATGGAAGCTGAATGGGTGAATGGAAGACTAAATTTATTTTTGCCATGTTTGTTGATACAGCCTCTCTTATGTGTCAGGCATTGTCTTCATGAGACCAAATTCTGAGTAAAAGATGAAGGAGAAAAGACTCAGGGCAGGACGTTTTCTTCTAGCTAAAGCAGCAAGTTCTTTTCGTAATATACGGTGAAAACTTAGAGTTTATACTAAGCCCCTGGAATGCGCTTTAAGTGGTGTTAACCATCACTCAGTTACATTGTAGCAAAATTAATAATATTGGATTAAGTAACATGTTTGTTTTTCTCATTTTTCCATTTGGGAGATATTTACTGGGCCTGTGCTCCTCTGCAGAGATTGGCAGAGGAAAAAAGATGGATCTGGTCTCTGTGCTCATGGACTCATTTTTAGGAATGTTTTACCTCTTAAGCTTCCTAATAATGAACTCTGATCTTCCAGTTACTTAAGTGAAGCAAACTCATACTTCTGACGTTTTTTCTTTTTCCTTTTCCTCCTGCCTCTCCTCCTCCCTTCCTGCCTCTCCTCCTCCCTTCCTGCCTCTCCTCCTCCCTTCCTGCCTCTCCTCCTCCCTTCCTGCCTCTCCTCCTCCTTCTCCCTTTCTCTTCCTTTTCCTCTTTTTTTTTCTTTTATCCTTCAGTCAAGCTATCAATGTATATTGAGCACTTCACTAAATGGAAGGTAGGATATAGTACTGTATATGTGTGTGCGTGTTTGTGTACACACAGACACACGCAGACACACAGACACACACACACACACACACACACACACACACACGTATCTTGCTTTCAGCTCCCACCAAAATTCAAAACCAACCAACAAACAAAAATATAAGAAAGACATGCATTTGGATTCCCGTGTATGCTACCATATGAGTCTATGTGTTCCTATAAATAAAAGCAACATGGCTGGAGTGCAACATGTGGCCTCTCGGCTACTTTTCTACAGGGCCCCAGTGAGTTCCTGGCCTCAGAAAGCAGTGTGTGGACAGACAGCCCAGAGCAATGCTGAGAACTGAGGAGAGAGGAGCACGTGCCATGCTGGGCTCGCGGACAGGAGAAAGGCAAATTCACTTCATGGGGCTTCCCCTTTGCCTTCCCGTTCTTCCGTCTTTTCTGATTATTTGTGTTTTGTGGTGGATGCACTACAAAAATAAAAGATATATTTTACAAAAAACCAATATAGTTTAAAAGTCCCTTTTAAGGGCACACATTTTTAATCCATTGGATATGGCAGGAAGTGTGCTGTTATAGCACCTATGAGTTTATTACTTTATTAACACATTCACTAATACACAAAATTCAGAAATTTCAAAAAAATTCTTGGTAGCATGACAGCATCCAGTGTCAATAATAAATAAAAGGGGCTCACATGTTGCAGCATGATACTTTTTGTCTCTATTTTCCCTCTGTCTCTCCCCAGTACGTGAAGTGGCAACTACTATTCACTTACAAGCTAAACCCCAAATCACAGGGACACATCTGTGAAAGGAAAATCGAAGTTGTTAACATTGGAACCCTTTTTCCAACTCCATGACAGTGGTAGGAATAGAAGTATGCTCCTTAACCTCTGACTAAGGCCGCTGGCATCCACGCACGCGGGGCTGGTGGGGAGAGTGACCCTGTGTTTTACCCCAGGGCTGCCTCTGTGGGAAGAAAGCTAGAATGTATTTGGAAAAAGTGGGCACCGCTATGTCAGCAACCCTAACTGTCACCTTCAAATAATATAATTCAAGTCCATCTGGAACTAAGACCTATATTATCGTTTTCTCATTTGCTTTAGAGAGACTTAGACAAAGGTTAGATACATATATTTTAATTTGTGTTGCTATAAAAAATAGATTTAATTGTGTCCTTTTTCAAAATAGCGATAAACAAAGAGTAAAAAATGAATGATCCAAATTCCCTCCATCTAAAAACGACCCCTATCACCATGTTGTTATCCATTGATCCCGTATTTTCTTGAGCATTTACATTTCTTTTTTTAAAAAAATGACTCTGTATTACCATAGTTTTTAAAGTAGAGGATAAAATATTTTACTTGGGAAATATATCACATAGTAACTTTACCATTTATTTATTTAGAGACGAAGTTTCGCTCTTTTTGCCCAGGCTGGAGCGCAATGGCATGATCTCAGCTCACTGCAGCCTCTGCGTCCCAGTTCAAATGATTCTCCTTCTCTGCCTCTCAAGTAGCTGGGATTACAGGTGTGTGCCACCACGCCTGGCTAATTTTTTATATTCTTAGTAGAGACGGGGTTTCACCATGTTGGCCAGGCTGGGGTCAAACTCCTGACCTCAGGTGATCGGCTCACCTCGGCCTCCAAAAGTGCCGGCATTACAGGTGTGAGCCACTGTGCCTGGCCTACCTTTTATTTAATAAGGTTATCAGTTATTAGAGTAAGAGACAAGGAGAAATAGAGACAAAGGAGGAAAAAGAATGGACCAAAGAACAGCACAAAAGGAACAAACTCAGAGCAGAAAGAGATGAGTGCAAGGGGACCCCAGAGGCAGAGAAGAAGCAAGAGCTTCCCACAGCAGCTCTCCGCTCTGTCTGGGAGACTTCACCTCTCAGTTCCATTCATGAAATATCAGATTTGCAGATTACCCACCTGCCTTTTCCGTTGATGTTGCCTGTTGTTTATTTTTGTTGGTTTGCTATAGTTTGGAGAGCCAAACTAGCCCACTGGGGAGAAAGAGGAAAATAGTTTTAGACCGTATCAGCAGTGATGAGAGCAGGTTTTGGAACTGGATATAACCAAGCCGGTCTTAGGTTGACAGCATGGCATCACTGAGCCTATCCCCAGTGTAAACCCTGAAGGACGCTGCCCATCCTGACTTCAGAGTTTGAAGCTATTCCTTTCAAATGAACTCATAGCTCACCTATAAGAGACCAGTAACTGCTTATATGTCTCTAATGCTTTAACTTTCCTTGAATTTGTTTCACTAATTTCCCTGCATGTGAAGTTGAAAGTGTGTTACTTGTCACCCATGTGCACTGTGACCATAATGAAGAATGTGAAGGAAGCATTATCAGTCTATAAAAATGCTCACTAGGCAACGGATCGTGGACTAACTTCAGGTCTCATCGAGAGTCACTTTTTCCTCCTTTTGCCCCGTCTGTCTGTGCATGTGCACATATGCATACATTTGACATGTTTCCACTGGGCATTCTATGTCATGTAATGGTGGCTGCAAGGCCATAGCGAGGAGCTGGGGTGGGGGTGGTCGAGGAGCTGGGGGGTGGGCTCCGAGGAGCTGGGGGTGGCTCCGAGGAGTGGGGTGGCTCCAAACTGGGACATGCTATAGTGTCCATTCATGTGCTCCTTTGTGCTCCTTTCAAATTGCTGTTGTTTTTGTATATGCATTATCAGGTAAGAGACTAAGTGAGAATTACTGTTATCTTCATTTTTAGAGATCAGGAGCTAGGATCAGTGTGGCCAGGAGGCTGGGTCCAGGTTCTCCCCTAGGAGCTGGCATGTAGAGAGCTGACACTTAACCAATTCTTACTCTTTGTGCAGGGTCTTGGCAGTGTCCCACCCACCCTGGCAGCTGCTACTATTCCACATCACAAGAGACCAAGATAAACAGAAAGATCAGCTACCCAGAGACTGTCGTGTACAGCTATAGGGGCTGCTAAGGGAAAGGGCAGCTTTTAGTCAAAGAGGGCTTACTTTCTGCTTATCGTGGAACGTGTAGAGACGTATTTATTGTACTTTCAATCGTTGCATTGCACAAAGCGTTTTTATCACAAGTTGATCTCTAAGAGTGCTTTAGTAGCAGAGCTCCTACACAGAGATTGTAATGCAGGAGCTCCCAGGTATACACTGCACACAGGTTTCACCCCTCAGCTGTGATTCTGCTGGTGGAGGCTGAGCCCTTAGTGTTCCCTGTTCCCCAAACAATGAAGAACAACTGTCCTCGGGTGTCACCCAGCACAATGGATCTCAAACAAGTGACAAACAACAATCTCCATACACTTTGTAAAAGGAGGAAGTGTTTCTCCAACTGCATATTTACCGAAGCCTCATTCGCACTGCACTACAGATACATCTGAAACTGCACCCAGTGACCCCACCCTTCCTTTGTAGCCACAGAAATGAATCACTCTCTGGGAATCCAGTGGGAACATTATTGATCTAGTCCAGAATCTTCATTTTCTAGATTAAAGAGTTGAGACCCAGACAGCAGGGTATCTTGCGCAGAGACACACAGCTCATGGGTTTCCCAGTAAGGACTGACTTCCTAACAGCAGATAATGACCTTGATTTACCTTCCTTACAATAAGTTAATACAGCGATTCAGATGTTGCCCCCCCCCCCCCGCCCCATGTTCTCTGGTTCTGAGAAAATCTGAGGATTCAATATCTTAAAAAATATTCAACTAAGAAACCTTAAAACATTTTCTCTTCTTTGAACATGTCATGATCTTGTCTTTCCATTATGGAGAAATCATAACACGCCTTTCTGTCAGAAGGATCTTAAACATGGAAAGTAAGAGCCTGTGGTGTTTGCAACTGTGCCCCACTCTTTAAACATCCTGACTTTACCTTACACAAGTACCAAGGTGTAGAGAGGGGAGTTGCAGGTGACCTTTACCTTACACAAGTACCAAGGTGTAGAGAGGGGAGTTGCAGGTGACCTTTACCTTACACAAGTACCAAGGTGTAGAGAGGGGAGTTGCAGGTGACCGCCATTCCAGGTTGCTGCTGTCTGTGGTGTTCACAGGAGACCCCAGCTGCCCAATGAGGCAGAACCCAGGTGCAGATGCCATCTCTGCCAGTCACAGACATGCAGCCCGCGTAGCCCTGAGCAATGACTTAAGCTGCCTGGCCCCCTCTTTGGAGGAAGGACGTTCCCAATCCAGGGGCTTAGGGGACTTAGGTGGTTTATGTGGAGGGGCCTGGCATCCACTGAGTGCTCTAGGCGAGGCACCCCCGACATTCTGAAGGGAGGCTTCTTCTCACTGAGGTTCTGTGGGATTTTGGATAAAGAGGCCATGAGGGGAAAGTCTGTTCAATTATGCATTTTAAGCAACTTAAAACACTTACAAAAAATGCATTTTGTTAGGAAAGAGAATGATGATTGGCACTTCAGGATACAAAACCACATGCCCCATACTGCCATCCTCTATCCAAACCACCAGCACAGTGATGTGAGGAGACATTAGTGCTCCCTGTGATGAGGAGACATTGGTGCTCCCCGTGACGAGGAGACATTGGTGCTCTCTGGGAAGGAACAGGTCTTTTCTCCCGCCCTGGTTTCAACTTGGCTTGTGCAAGGTAAAGATACTTCACGTTCATGCTCCTCACAGGTTGCTGTGGTTGTGTGAAAAGTGCCAGTTATCGGTTAATTGCGGGTAATTGAAATACTTCAGATGGAATGAGGTGGGAAGGGAGGTGGGAAGGGAGGAGGAGGAGGAGCAAAGAAGGATCCAGAAAGGGAAGAGTGAGATGGGAAAATATGACCATCTCCTTCAAAGCCATCTACCTGATTTAAAGAAAGGGCAATCAGGTTGGGTGTGGTGGCTCACACTTATAATCCTAGCACTTTGGGAGGCTGAGACGGGTAGATCACCTGAGGTCGGGAGTTCAAAACCAACCTAACCAACATGGAGAAACCCCATCTCTACTAATAATACATAAATTAGCTGGGTGTGGTGGCACATGCCAGTAATCCCAGCTACTCAGGAGGCTGAGGCATGAGAATCGCTTGAACCTGGGAGACAGAGGTTACGGTGAGCTGAGATCACACCATTGCACTCCAGCCTGGGCAACAAGAGCAAAACTCCATCTTAAAAAAGAAGAAAAGAAGAAAGGACAACCAATGAATCTTTACTAGTTTTTGAGGCAGGCTGAGAGAATATCGGAATATGCCGTGTTGGGTTGGGATGTGCTGGGTTGGTTTGGGATGTGCTGAGTTGGGTTGGTATGTACTGGGTTGGGTTGGGATGTGCTGGGTTGGGTTGGGATGTGCTGGGTTGGGTTGGGATGTAATGGGTTGTTTTGTAATCTGTTCATTCTTGGGCTCCTTTAGGAATATGACAGGTAATGATATGCTATTATCTATGTGTCTCAAAAATTCAGATGCAATGCAAATAAAATTATTGGATTTTCAATAAGCAATAGATTAGCTGCCCCTCAGCCTACTGGTAGTAAAAGCCATTCACAACCACATTTTCTTGATGCTGAAGGAATATTTTAATTAGAAATGAAGAGTACATGAGGGAGGGTGCACCTTATAAAAATATAGAAGTAAAACACTGTGAATTCACAACTTCACCGTGTCAGTCAGCCGGGGTTAGTACGTAACCAAGGTGGTGACATATTCAGTGTACAGTGTGTGGAACTGGGGAGGGGCTGCAAGCTCACTCTTGCCGATTGGAATGTGGCAGAATAGTGAGAAATCAAACTCATGCAATGTGAGGGCCAAAGGAACCAGGAAATACAACCTCTGTGGGAAACCCAGGTCAAGAGTTAGTGCCACTAAACACAGGGCTGGAGGTGAGAGACCCAGGAGCAAAGGAGACACCAGCCAGCTAACAGGGACCCCACTAAGGGACACTGTGAGGGTGACACTAACCAGCTAACACCCACCTCTCTAAGGGGAAGTTGTGAGGAAGACATCAACCAGCTAACCAACTAACACACCTCTCTAAGGAGAAGCTGTGAGGAAGATGCTAATCAGCTAACCAGCTACACACACCCCTCTAAGGGAAGATGTGAGGGAGATGCTAACCAGTTAGCAGACACCCCTCTAAGAAGAACCTGTGGTTGCCACAACAAATCTAGCTTGGAACAGAAGAGAAATTGGTGGGTTATGACAAATGCTTTGGCAGGCAGACAAGAGACAATGGAAGAGGCAGAGAGAAAGGGAAAGTGAAAAGGGGGAGGTCCAGGGTGAGGAGCCAGCAGAGACAGACAGGACCGCAGGCCAAGGGGAGCTGGAAGCTGGGTTTGGAAAGATGATCAGAGGCGTGAGCACTGGGTGAGTGCAGTGAGTCCTGAGCGCTCATCTATTTCAACATATGAACACAGTGCAATCAGAGCCTGTTTGAATAACAGTCTACATTATTTTGCTGGAGTTCTCCAAGCTCCCAACTCACCCAGCTCAGTGAGTAGAACTTCATACTCTCATGCTGAGGTTTGAACCAGAGAAGTACTCAGTAATTCCAGTCAGGACATTCTATAACCCTTTTAATGCACCACCTCTTAAAGATTGTCGTGGGGAAGGACTACAGTTTTAGGTGAAGTATACCCTCTGGGAGGCACTGTTGACTTACTAGGCAAAGCAGCGATGCCAACTTGAGCTGCAGGGGCTCCACACCACACCGCTTTCTCTTTGTAATCTTCTTGGTTCAAGCATTAATAAACAGCAAACGTATATATTACGTATCCAAAGACAATCTCTCAAACTTTGTGAGATCTGTCCTTGATTTAAATGCATTGTTTGAAGCACTTTTGTACAATCACAGAAACTTCTGAATTCGGCACCATATGAATGTGTGCGTCTGTCTTCACTGTCTTTATTCTGCAGACTATAATCAGGGCCTTTCTTTCTTACAATCTTCAGAGCAGAAAAGCCAAGACAAGTGTGAAATTATAAGCTCATCTAACACTATTCTTTTAAATTGAAATGATCTAGAAAAGGGCAACATGTATGAATTTTATTCTCATTCCCTATTTCATGCTTAATTCCAATTTTTAAGGAGTAGAATAATGAGTGTACATTAAAGAGACAAATAGACTGTGCATTTCACAAATGTCACTTCTTGACCCGATAAACGTGAGTTGCCATTTAAAACACACTGAATAGACTTTCATAGCAGATTGATTTTACATTTTATTATGCAAAACAAGCATGGACTTATCTAAGGGCTACAAGCCTGGTTATAAGATCAGTGCCGGGTATACCCGCAATCCTGCCATGGCCTTACAAAGAAAAACAAAAAAACAAACACACAAACAAAAAGAAAATAGACCCTTGAGCATTGACTGTTTCTCCTGTATTTCGGACTGTTGCTGGACTGTTAAAGGCCACGAGCTTGGCTGGCCAGTGCAGGGTGAGAATCTGTACTCCCTTGCAGCCCACAGGGGATGTCTGGCTTCAACACGGTAGTCACTCAGATGGATTGCTGACTCTCCCAGGCAGCTGCCCGCCTTGGGTTCATTTCCTGTCTGACAGTGATGCTGATGTGGCTGGTTCTGCCCTCTTGTTACAACCACACTCATAGGTGACTCTGAGTCATGATTCCCAGTGCTTGTTGTTTTGTGCACTGGATGGTCACTTCCTCTTCTTCCTTCTGTGCCAGGGACACATGAGTGTCCTGAGACACCAGAGGCCACCCCGTCCAACCCCAGGGTCTGTGAGATGCGCAGACCCCTCAGGAGCCAGAGCAGGCAGCCTCCAAGACACAGGTGAGGTCCGCAGGGGCGCTGGGGACATCAGCTCATGAGCATCACAGCACAACCCTAGGCCTCCCGCCGCCCTTCGGTCTCCAGGACCAAGATGAGACATGGAGGCTACAACCCTGCATCTCAGCCCTGACATCCTGGCACCCCGTGCTCTGCTTCCTCTTTGGACCCTCCTGGCTCTGTCACTTGCTCCTCATCTGACCTTGGAAAACTCAGGTCTGTAAAACCGTTTCTCCAAGATTTCCAAGATGTGAAATGTGCGACTTAAAAAATGTATATATTATTCATTCACTCAAAAAACATACGGTGAGCACCTGCTACCTCCAGGGGATGCCTGCGTGATGCTGGGCAGTGCTTCATGCAGGCTGGGCTCTGAGTCAGGGGCTTCATGAACGTTTTTGCATCCTATTGGCCCAGTGATTTTGGAAGCTAAATTCTACAGCTGTCCTCTGTTCACAGAGACCTCTGAAGGTCCAGAGTGATAAGAAATACAACTTAGGTGGAAATATCAACCCAGAGGCAGTACGATCAGAGAGAAGGGAGCTGTGAGGCTGCAGGGCCTGAGGGCAGGTCACAGCGCAGTCAGCAGCCAAAGAACTGAAGTCCACCTCTTCTTGCCTGCCCTGGCTGTAGTCACCACATCATTGCTCCACACTGTCTTCCTGTTTCAAATGTATATCATCACCCTTAAACTTAAATAAAAGTGCTCAACCATCCCTAAAGCCTGTCGTAGCTCCCGGGAAGAGTCCTTTGTCCAAGGAGTTGTGTGAAGAAATGAATGAGTTTTCCTTCCTCATATGGATGGGACTGTGCCACTCTGGACACAGGAATAACATGCGGCATTCACATATTGTTCATAGTTCAGAAAACTCACAGAAGCCTTGAGAAGTAATTGTCATCCCCATGCTACAGAGACACCTACTTGGGCCAAGAGAAATCAATGAAGCAGGAAGAACAGACTTCAACTCCAGTGCCTTTTTCACCATGGAATGCTGACTTACAAAGTAAAGCCCATAGCTGGCAGCTGCCCCCGGAGAACCTGCCTATGCAGGAAGCTGGCACACTTGAGTTCTTGTGTTTGCCACAGTAACTGCAGGTGGACCCAAGCCTCCCTGGGTGGAGGGCAGAGCTGCTTGTTGCAATCAAACCCCACCTCTCCTTTTCTTCCTGTGGATGCTGACTGTCCCCTCTTCACCAAACCTACCTGTTATGCACTCAGCCATCTGCACCGCTGAACACATCCTTTCTTCACTCTTTCATGAAGAAATTCAGTAATCAGCAAGTTACATCTTCTTGCCTATTTGCCATTGTGTTCTCTGTCCCAGGGATATTTGCAAAAGAAGCCTTTGCATAATTGTGGAATGAAACTTTATTGTTAAGTGGTTTCACAGCATCAATTTTTAGGTATTTTGAGTTCAGACAGAATTTGTGCCTATCTCTGAGAAGAACCACAATAATCCTTTGCTTGTTCTGATGACTTTTAAGATCAAACCAAACAAGAATCTAAAGAACAAAACAAATGAACAAAGACTAAATATAAGACTAGAGGAGCTATCAGGGAAGAGTTATCATGGAAATCCAGTTGTTAGAATCCTTAAGTTGTCATTGTTCTGTGCTTTTTTTATATATATAAAAAATTGATTTTTGACTGGGCAAGGTGTCCCATGCCTGTAAATGCCTGTATTTTGGGAGGCTGAGGCGGGTGGATTGCTTGAGCTCAGGAGTTCAAGACCAGCCTGAGCAACATGGCAAGACCCCATCTTTACAAAAAATACAAAAATTAGCTGGGCATGGTGTTGCATGCCTGAAGTCCCAGCTACTCAGCAGGCTGAGGTGGGAGGATTGCTTGAGCCTGGTGGGTGGAGGTTGCAGGAAGTTGCAGTGAGCTGTGTTTGTGCCACTGCACTCCAGCCTGGGTGACAAAGCCAGACCCTATCTCAAAAAAATAAATAGTAAAAAAAAAAAACAAAACCATTTTCGCCTAACAAGAATTGAAAATCTTAGGCAGTAATGCAGTCAACCTACAAATGTTTGTTAATTAGTAATTGACAGACTACAGTCAACCTACAAAGCTTTGTTAATTAGTAAATGACAGACGGACAGACGGAAGACGAATGGGTGAATATGGGAGGGCAGAATAACTAGTATCTCCCTTCTATCATCCTACAGTAGAGCTTAATTCTCTCAGGCTTGAATATTCAGCTGTTAATATTTTTTCCCAATCCAGCTCAATAGTCTGGGAACCAGTGAAATAAAAGGAGGAAATGAAAGCTGTGTTTGCAGTTGAAAAGGACTGGAAAGGGTAATAACTTGGATAATGTCGATTCCCATTTTGAAGTATTTGCAAAGCACCTTTGCTATGCCCTGAGGCTGGGGTGGGGGGGTGGTGTGGCCTGGGTAAGTTCCCTGATGGTCGTATGGTGGGTCTGCCCTGAGGCTGGGGGGGTGGCCTGGGTAAGTTCCCTGATGGTCGTGTAGTGGGTCTGCCCGGAACAGTGGCGTGGCCTCACAGTAGTGCTCCTGATTCCTGTCCAGGCTCAGGGTATCTCATTTTCCACCATAGGAATGTAAAGACAGAAAGATCTTGAAGGTATTTGAACAGGTGCTTTTTGCTCCACCTAATCTTATAAAAATATGCAGAGCTGAGGATCAAAGGTAAGGCCATGCAAATGGCTTAGAGTGGAATCTTTCAGTGTGGTGTGGAGCCCGCTTGAGACAGAGCCCCTGGCAATGTCAGGGCTGTCAGCTTTGGTGCCTGTGGAGCCCACCGACAGCCCAGATGCTGCTGCTAGAAGCGGGTTTTCCACAGCGTGGCATCTGGGTAGGGAGTGGGCTGCCACTGTCACGTGTCACCTTGCAGGCATGCAGCTTGCCAGTGGTGATGGCAGAGCTCAGGGAGCTGTCCGGCGCTACCATCCTAACTCAGCAAGACCCATAATAGTCACCGAACAAGAATTCTGTGTTCCAAGTACATTGGCGATTCATAGTCCTGAACTGAGCTTGTCAATAAACTCACAGGGAACAGACAGCGCATATTTCTTAGTATACATCCTAATGAATTACTTTCAAAATTCAAGTTTGAAGTTGAATCCCAGCAAAAGGAAACTGTATCTTGAAAGTGCCAGGGAAACAGAAAGACGCTGCAGCTGAGGGATGAGTTCATTGAGCACTTTGTAGGTTGTTTTCTCCCACAGACTGAACCCAGCAGCTGCCTGCCTTTTCCTTATCCTTTCTATAAATATGTTGTTCTATTATAAAACAAATTCAACTGGCTGATTTTTTCATGTTGAGAAATCACTGTTCACCATATAAAAGGGTTGTCAAATGCATCTTAAGGCTCCCTCTACTGACAAGTCACTGGAGAATCTGAAATGTAATTTAAATGAAGGAAAAGAGGAATTGTTTTGAAGTCAAATCTATGTTAGGCAAGTAAACAGTTAAAACTAAAGGTAAAGGAGATTTCAAGTAAAATTCCCTGCTTAATAATGCAAGGAATTTAAAGCAAATGGTTTTTCACCGGAAGAATTTATAAATAATAAAATCGTAAATGTGGTTTTCTGTTTTGGTGGAGAAGACAAAGACTTGGAAGGCAGATCCACAGTGATTCAGACGGTGGCTCCAGTCCTCACTAGCTGTGCAGTTTTAGTACATCATGGGAGCAGCTATGTTGTGTGCCTGCTTGGGTTGGCATAAGGTTTAGAGACAATATATGCATATACATACATATACGTAGAATTCTTAACACAGCGCCTTGCCTATAGTGAGTGCACACTGGAGCCCAGGAGTTCAAGACCAGCCTGGCCAACACAGTGAGGCCCCCATCTGTTCAAAAATCTAAAAAAAAAAAAAAAAAAATCTGCACCTATGTTCCCAGCTACTCAGGAGGCTGAGGTGGGAGGATCACTTGAACCCAGAAGGTTGAGGCTGTAGTGAGCCATGATCACATCACTGCACTCCGGCCTGGGCAGCAGAGTGAGACTCTGTATCAAAAGAAAAGAAAGAAAGAGAGAAAGAGAAAGAAAGAGAAGAGAGAGAGAAAGAAGAAAAGAGAGAGAAAGAGAGAAAAGAGAAGAGAGTAAGAGAGAAAGAGAGAAAGAGAGAGAGAAAGAGAGAGAAAGAAGAGAGAAGAGAGAGAAAGAAATCAAGCAAGCAATCCTATGGGACTCTATAAGTGTTCAAGAGTATGTAGATAGGGATACTCATTGTGCTAGCTAACTTTGTAATAATAAAATCATAGAAACCACCAAAATTTCAAATGTAGGGGAAAGAATGAGTAAGTATTTATTTTTATATATAGGGATCCTGTGCTTTTTTTAAAAAAGAATGAAACAGTTCTAGAAACGTTAATGAAGATATCATTTATATGTATGAAGAACTCATTTCAAATTTATGGAATAATGTGATTCTATTTGTATAGAGAAGAAAGTTATGTTAAATATGTAATTAGATATGTAAAATGTCTAATATAAATATAAACGTCTCTCGGTATATTTATGTATGTAGGTGTATACATAGACTGATACATTTGTAAAGGCACAGAGAATACCTGGCTGAGTCCTCAACCAGCTGTTTGCTGCTGAGAAATCAGAGCCAGGAGCTCAGCTGGATACTTTGGAAGACTCCTGTGTTTCACTTCATACCCTTCTCTACTGCCTATGTTTCTTCTTCTTAACTTGTCCTTGTCCTATATTTTTAAAAAATATTGTTAATATGTGCTAATATTGAGCACAAATTTATCATTGGCTGGGCAAATATTCAATACCTCCCTATTACCTTGAAAAGAAGCAACCTAAATAACGTAATTTTTCATAAGTTTTAAGGTGTTTAGGGAACATGAAATAATATATTTACAGCTCCTCTCTGTAATATTAAGGTTGAAACCTTTTATACCTGCTAAATTATGTAAATGGGTCTATTTTAATGTTTTACAGACAAAATGGGTTTCTAGACTGCAATTTATGTTATTAGCTAAAATTTTGTTTTAATCTTTCAACTCAAGAATTTATGTACTTTTCTATAAAATCAAAAGGTTGGGAAAAAAATTATAAACTTTCTTCCAGTTCTAAAGTTCCATTTGTCTTGCTGATTTCAGCAAAAATCTTAGCTAATTGATTGGATAACAATATTCAAAAACGTTTGCTATCTTTTAGATAAGATATTCGTTCACTACAGTGTTCAAAATCTAACACAGTGGTGAGTAACCATGTGGCTAGCTAAATTATTATTATAATCCTGTTGCACAGGTTTTTAATATTATCACCTTTACCAATTTGAAAGTCGTATGATGGACTTTTGCATCGTTGTGCTCTCAAGGTAATTATGAGGCTAAATGACTTTATCAGATATTCAAACCTGATACCAAATGTATATTACAGAATCACCCCCTTGCCCTGTCTTTTATGTAGGTAATGATTATACTGATGATAGTGATGATGATTATATTATCTGTAATCCTTGCATAGAGATATACATGGTCTGAACATCAACAAACATATTCAACCCTAGGCATTTACTAGCCATTATGATCTACTTGACATTGGATAACTTAATTAATGTCTGTGAGTATCTACTTTCTCAACTGCAAGATGGAGTTAATAGTATATGCCTTTCAGAATATCTGAAGAATTGAACAAGCTAATATGTAAATCACAGAGCACAACTTCTGACAAATGCTAGAAGGTCATGTTAATTCCCTTTGGATTATTTTTCTGGATAATATAAATCAGGGCAAAATATCAGTTAAACTATGGCGGTTTTTGATAATTTAGTGAAAAAGGCCTTTCTAAGAAGTACATGACGCAGGGGTTTTAACTTCATGGGTGCCATCATGAACATTAATTCGCCGAGCTCTAAAACAATGGTAGTGAACATATTTGAACCACTGTCCCCCAAAACAGAGTTTTTTGCTAGCTCAAACAAGAAAAGGACAGAAGACCAGGAGCTTCTTAGCAGACAGTGCAGTCAGCTTTCCATGTGAGTCTGTGCCCAGGACAGGAGCAGTGCAGGGCTGGGTGTGACCAGGTGGGAAGAGATGAGGTCCTTATGGGTTCCACTTGGAAGCCTCATCCTTGGCACCATCCTGTGGTCCCTCAATGCACTCCTCACAGTCCAACACCTTTCTGGTTTGGCAGCTGGTCTAAGGGTTGTGAGCTTACGGGAAACACCCAGAATTCCACTGTGGACAGGGAAGCTTGAGCTGCCCATTAGATATCTCAGTTGAGATGTCAAATGGGTCACTGTATCTGTGAGTCTGAGGTTGAGAGGTGAGTCTCAGTCTAGAAATATACTTTGGGAGTCATCCGTGTAGAGATGCTATTTAATCCCATGGGACCAGATGATATCAACAAAGAATGGAACAGAGACACAAAAGTCAAGGTCTGAGGTCTGAGCGCTGCAACACTCTGTGGTCAGAGCCAAAGGGAAAAGGGGAAAAGCAGGCTGGGACAGCACATCCCCAGGGTGGAAGGGATCCAGGAGAGTGGTGTCCTGGAAATCAGAAGCACACATTTCAAGGAGAAATGAAGGATCTGCTGAGTTGATCCCTGCTCACAGGAAAAGTAAGAATTCCCTGTTGTTGAGAAATCATCATTCTAAAGCAAAGCATAGTCTAAATAAGAGAATAAGGGTATTGCCAGCATACTTGTTAATACAGAAGGAAGACACATTAGAAAGAGCTTATCTACTTCATGCTATCTGGACAGAAGCCCAGGGTTGAAGAAGGACCATGAAGTCCACCCTGGCCTAGAAACGCTATTGGGAAAGTCATTCCAGAAAATGAGACCCAATTACAGGCAGACGGTGGGAGAGGAGGTACCATAGCTGAGGAACACTGAGCGTTGCTCTGGGCTGGGTCTCAGGGCAGGTCCCGGGACACAGCAGCAGATGAGCCTGGATGAGTCGATAGAGGTCATGTGGTCGGAGGTTTGGAAACCCAACCTTGGAGACTGCACGTTGCCCTGCATGTGGGGGCCGCCGAGTTGGAGAGGTCGTAGGCAGAAAGGTCTGGGTATGTGCTGTCTTTGGGAGAACAGGCAGATGGGAGGTGAAACATGCCAAAGCGAGAAGGAGAAAAGCAGCCTGGGACAGCGCATCGCTGGGGTGGACAGAATCCAGGAGAGCGGTGTCCATGGCCATGACTCTGGATGTTCTGAAACTCATAAGACAAACACTTCCACGGGTGGATTTTATGGTGTGAAAATTATATTCCATCCATCTAATTTTATATTAACCTGTTTTATTATAGAATAAATATGTTTCCTTCCTCATTAGTTATGATGTTGGAAGGCTCAGGTTGATACGATGTTGAAAGGCCCCCGGGATGTATCTGGTTTTCACACGTGATCAGCAAACACCCGGAGAGGCCACACAACGCGGACTCACGTTGCTGTGAAGAGTTTTGGGGTGCAGCAAGCCTGATCAGTGGGTTCTGGCCTTTGCTTTCTAGTTCTTCCTGCATTGCCGCCTTTAGGTATTGGCTCATGGATGTATCTATAAGAAAGAAAACGTGCCAGAAAGGCAAAGTTGTTAATCCCCACCACTCTGTGGTGCCACGACTTAACATGGTGCTTAGGAGTTGGCCTCTGGAGCCAAGGCAGCCTGCACCCACGTCCCCATTCCACCCTCACTCTCTGGCCTGGGGCAAGCTTCTCATCCTCGCTGCACAGTTTTCTCATCTGTAAAGTGCAGCTAGTAAAGTTCCTACTTCACAGCAGAACGGGGCAACATGAATGGGACCTTCGTTTCACTGTCTCTCAGCCCTCCTCAGATTGCTGTTGTGGGGTATTTTCCCCTTAAATTTCTCCATGATATTGGTTTTTTTTTTTTACATTTGTATACCTAGCTACTCACTCTAATTAAGCAGCTGTACCAGATTCTACTTCACCTGCCCCCGCCCCCACCCTGGCTCATGGAGGAGCAGGAGGCAAGCAGGGGTGGGGAGTTGCCTGCTGCAGAGGCTAGTGTGGGACAGCCCAGGAGAGACCACGTTGTAGTAACATCTGTGCTGGAATTATGGAACATGAACTGAGGAAAGTAAAGCTCGAGTCAATGAGACCAGCCTTACGGTTCTTAGACCACTCCTGACCAGCAATGTCCGTGTCCCAGACTAGGGTCACCTGGGTGGAGTCTGGGCAGAGACAAGATTGGAAAGTGGACGGGGAGGTGGTTTGCAATTGGGGTGTATGTAGGCAAGTGCTGCCTTGGGAGCTTTCAAAAACTGGTGATGTCCAATCCCCATTCCTGCCAATGACCTGGGCACTGAAGTGGACAGCGAGAGGCCAACTACAACCTCCTGCCCTGGTGGGCAACCCCTGAATTTGCAGTGTTGTAGAAACTGGAAGAGTCCTGGGGATTGGTTAGTTGAGGGGAGTGAGGAGAGGATTAAGGCAGGAACAGAGTGCTATGTGTTGGGGCTGTGTCCACTCACAGCTGGGGCAGATCTGATTTGAGGCAAGGAGACAGAAAAAAAACTTTAAACAGTTTCCAAAGAGGCGCCATCTCTAAAGGTGGATGTCTTAGACAGGACTGGCAACACAATGTGTGGGACCCAGTGCAAAATAAAAATGCATGGCCTGTTCTTCAAGCATATTAAAGCTTCCCAGATAGTGACAGGAGAACCTCAAACCCAGCGTGGAGCCCAGCAAGCAGGGCTCGCATGACTTCCCAGCACACGAGCATGAGGCTGGCCCTGGTTAAGACCTTTTTCAAGGATTTGAAACATTTATTTTCTTTCTTTCTTTCTTTCTTTCTTTCTTTTTTTTTTTTTTTTTTTTTTTCCTTTTGAGGCAGAGTCCCTGTCACCCAGGCTGGAGTGCAGTGGCGCAATCTCGGCTCCCTGCAAGCTCTGCCTCCCTGGTTCATGCCATTCTCCTGCCTCAGCCTCCTGAGTAGCTGGGACTACAGGTGCCCGCCACCACGCCCGGCTATTTTTTTTGTATTTTTAGTAGAGACAGGGTTTCACCATGTTAGCCAGGATGGTCTCGATCTCCTGACCTCATGATCCGCCCGCCTCGGCCTCCCAAAGTGCTGGGATTACAGGCGTGAGCCACCGTGCCTGGCTTGAAACGTTTATTTTCTTAATGGGAAAAACAGTTGTGGCACGGAGTGGGATGAGGCTGAACCTATTCTGATTCCTTTTTTCTCACTGGCAAATGTTTGCAATTAGAAAGAGCAGCACGTCTGCCACCTCGCTGACTTTCTTGTCTTTTTAGGGGTGTTAGTTTTGAGGGACATGAGCCCGTGGACCTTCTTTCTTTGCTGTCTGCTGGAAGCTCTCGCCACGCCTCCTTTCTGGGCACCATCTGTTGCTGTCACACCCTGCTATTTTAAATGAGGGAGTGCACAATAGGCTTTCAGATGGGCAAGGAGGGGCCAACTCATCACAGAATTCTTCCTCTAAGAAAAGCAGAAGATCCTGTTCACATACACATTGACCAAAGGCTCACTGGAGGTGCGGTTATGCCCTCAGACAGGCTTGTCCTCCTTAAATGACTCCCCACCAATTCTTCATTTTGTCTTTCAGATGCTTAGGCGAGCCTTGCAGTTAGATGGACACCTTGAAAGTACCTCACACAACATACACACCCCACCTGTCAACTCAGAGCAATCCAAAGGGCCCACTGACCTCAGCAGCAGTTTGAATTTGTGTTTCTTTTGTCTCGCTTCACTGACCCACCTGGAGGAGGTTTGGTGGTGGAGTGCCTCCAGCTGAGGTCCATTTTCACATGCAACCCTCCTGTGTTTGCACAGCTGTTGCTAAAAGCTTCTTACTTTTAGAAGAAAAAGTTTCAAACATTCCAAAATGAAAATGAAAACATGAAATATGCTGGGTAGATATTTTTCTTGTCTGAATGCTAATGACGAAATAGCCTTGGGCATTCAACTTCTAGTTATCTTTTTGAATCCAATCTTGTAAAGACAAAAATTGGCCTATAAAGTCTTGTAAAAAAATCCAAGGGCAATTAGTCAAATATATGGAGAAAATTATTCAAAAATTAAATTTCCTTGCAATGTGACAAATCAGCTATTTTAGAAGTACCTAATACCACGTCAGTACAGAACCAATCAAGAATTACATTTTAGCTTTAAAACATAAAAGTTAGACACTTTTATAAAACAGAAAGATTGTGAAGTCTATAAATCTGACTTCATTTTTGACCAATTCTAGAATGAATCAATGCACTTCAGTTACTTTTTCAAATAATCTTTAATAGAGAAACTTCACCTATGACGAGCCTAGCAAAGATACTCTCTCTTCAGTATGAAAAAATATTAAGGGACAAACTAGTTGGTCTTGTTCAATTTTTTATATTCTAATATTTTCATACATTTTTATAGTTGGCTTGTCTTGTTCAGAAAGGAGTTAACTCGGGTCTGATTTGATTTTCAGACATGACTCACATTTCGAGGCAGGATGTCTGTGGTCGACAGTCCAGCTCAGTTGTCATTCAAGGCTTGAATCTCAGCTCTGCAGTTCACTTGCTGTTGGAAGCTGAGCAGGAGGCAGTGCCTAGGAAGTTCATTGCTTAGTGTGTGGGGCTTAGAAGGACATTCAAATAGTGTTTGTTATTATATGTATTTGTGGCATCATTCAGAAGATAGGAAGAATTTTGATTCTTGGAGTTAATAAAAATTATTCTAAATTTTGGATTTCATTATGGTAGCTACTGATACATATTTTATAATTTTCAATGTCATTTTAAGGAGGTAGTTGTAAGAATTTATTTTTTATTTGATATTTTACTTTTTCTTGCCACTTCATCACGTTAATACTTTGTTATGACAAACTTGTATTTTTATTTTAAAATACAAGTAGATATCCCACAGTTTAGGATTCCTTCACAAGAAGACAAGAGAATATTTTAAAGTCTTTAGTCTATGTGTAGTCTAGTCTAGAGTCCATCTTATGTCTTAGCCCTCCTTAGGATTGAGATAATATGGCCAAGAAAGGGAACCAGGCAACAACATAATTTTTATTTACAAACATATATTTAAAAACACTTAACTCCTATATGTGTTCAAAATCATTCACAATTTAAAATATAAAATACCATTTTTTTTTTTTAAGATGAAGTCTCGCTCTGTCACCCATGCTGGAGTGCAGTGACACAATCTTGGCTCACTGCAACCTCCACCTCTCAGGTTCAAGTGATTCTCCTGCCTCAGCCTCCCAAGTAGCTGGGATCACAGGTGCCCACCACCATGCCTGGCTAATTATTATATTTTTAGTAGAGATGGGGTTTCGCCATGTTGGCCAGGCTGGTCTCCAACTCCTAACCTCAGGTGGTCCACCCGCCTCGGCCTCCCAGAGTGCTGGGATCACAAGCCTAAGCCACCATGCCCAGCCCAAAAATATTTCTAAAAGGATATTGAACTCTTTTTCACTGAGTTTCAATCCTTTAGAATATATATTATATTTTTCAGAGCTCTAACATCCAATAGTCCTTGAAGTACAAACGAAAAAATAGTTCTACCTATGAAAGTGTAGAAAAATGGATTTATCAATTAACTGCCATCAAGTAAGAGAAGACAACCCATGGTGTTTACCTGGCTGATGGAGGCAGGCGTGAGCCTGTGAGTGATGCCAGCCATCACTGGCCCATCGTCTTGGCTTTTGTGTGGGAAAACAGGAAGGCGGCTTCGGCAGGAAGTGCCGCAAAGCCTCACGCAGGAGCTAGTGCCTGGATCTAATCATTTATCTGTAGATCTCCGCTCCTTTGAAAATTAAAAGCTTTTCTGTCTTTAAAAGTTCTCTTTCCAAAATGCAGTTACTCTAAGGCTCTTCATACTTTAAGGTTTGTTTGTTGTTTTCATCAGACAAGAACTTACTGTAGTTTAGAGCAAAAGAGAACAGGCTAGACAGGCTGCAACTTGGACTTCAAAAGCCCAGTTCCTGCCACAGGGTGATGGACCTGAGGGAGCCCAGGCAGCATGTCCTGCTGTGCAAGGAATCAGTGGTCATTGTCTGTTCCCTTCACCCTTCTTTCTCTCTCTCTCTCTCTCCTATTCAGTAATTCTATTTTGTTTTACTTTTTCCTACGTGGTTACTTTTTTTTTCTCTTAAATTGAGACTACAGTGTGGCCACCCAAGGATTACTTTGAGACATCCCAGTCCCCAAACAGGGGCCTCAGATGCGTTCTGTGCCCATTGCAAGCTCTGAGCAGGCTTCACCTCCAACAGGACCAGATTTCTGTTTACCTAGCAAAGGCCAGCAGACTCAGACTAATAATCCAAGAGATGCACAGACTCAGTCCACACCAGTGGCTCCCAGTCCACCCTCAAGGAGGTGCACAGACTCAAGCCATGCCAGCGGCTTCCAGTCCACCCCCCTCAGGGAGCAAGAAGGCTCAGCCCCCAAGTTCTTCAGGAAGCATTTTGAAGTAACGCTGTGCTCTTAGGATCCAAACCTTTCAAAGTCCCCATGAAAAACATCATTATTGGAAAGAAGCACAATTTAGGAAAAGAAAAATACGTATAGTGAGAAGCTTACCAAAAACAAAAGGTGCACAAGTTTTTTCCATTGTTGACCCTGCTAATAGGATTTTATCCAGTCACTTCTTGTTTTTATCATTATTTTCTTCTTTAAATTCACTTCTTTCTTTCTTTCCCTCTCTTTTTTAAACCATCACCATAATTGTTCAAATCATCATCATCGATAACATGTACAATTCTGGGTATTGGAAGTGAGGACTAAGCTTTGATTTTTTTTTTTTTTTTTTTTTTTTTTTTGCCCACATTCCTATCTAAGGGGTCTGGGGACTCATGCCCTAGAAACCATAAATTCTCATCAGGTGGGTTTTATTTAACTATATATATATATCAATATCATGACTTGCTTTCCAACCTGACTCTGGCATAACATGACAAGACAAGGAAGAAAATCAAAATAGTTTACCCAAAAACATGCTTCTTTGCCATACCTTGAAATGACCCTGCAAAAGTGTCCTTTGTGGGGGAAAATGTGTCTCTGTAAAGAATCTCTATTAACATAGCAAGATCTTTTTCTTCCAGGCATTCCTAATCCTGAAGAGGCTAAGAGTACAGCACCTTTTTAAAGGTCTGAATATGAAATATTTGTCATCTGTTGTCTCTAAGGGCAGCCACTATGAGACTTCAAAAGAACCTTGGCCTCCACAATCTTTTATCTTAACCTGAACATTTCCCTTTTATTGATCCCAGGTCTTTAGACAAACTCAGCCACTTGTCAATCAGAAAATGATCAAATTTACCTGTATCCTGGAAGGACCCCCACCAAACCCCCTTTGAGCTGTCCCACCTTTCTGAACCAAACCCATGTTTTCTTTAAATGTATTTGATTGATGTCTTGTGTCTTCCTGAAATGTGTGAAACCAAGCTGCACCCTGGCCGCCTTGGGCACATGTTCTCAGGACCCCCTGAGGGCTGTGTCACCGGCCATGGTCACTCATATTTGGCTCAGAATAAATTTCTTCAAATATTTTACAGAGTTTGACTCTCTTCGTTGATAGAAATTTAACCCTTTCCTTTCCAGTTTTCTATCCTCCCCTCTTCTCCACTCACTGTGCAAATGTGTGTCCTGGGTCCCTTCTTGACTGACCTGGAGTGGCATTATTAGCTCAAAGCTCTGCAAGGGAGAGATGGCTGTGTTAGAAATGCTTGTTCCTTCATGCCACAAAGAAATAGCACTTGAAGATAAATTTAATTTCCTCAGCAAGGCCATTTTTACTTTCTGCAGAAAGGGTATACTCACCAGCAGTTTTGCCACAAGAGTACACCAAACAAAGGAGACAGGGTCATTTATAACCTGATGCATCAACCTTACTACTGTGTCCAGTTTCCATTGGCTGGAACAGGACCTTACATTCTGTGTTTGTCCTGACTGGCTAGCAACTTAGAACTTTTTAAAAGAGGCAAAGGCAGAGGAGAACAAAGGAAGGAGGAAGTAACTTGTGGAATGCTGAGAAAGGTAAAAACACCTTCGAATAAGGAAGAGGAACAGGCTATGACCTAATGCTTGCTTGGAACAGTGTAAGCATGCCAGGGTGGATATTTAGGCTAAACTGTGGGAGCTAAGAACATAAAGTACCTTGATTTCTTTATTATGGCTAGCAGATATTTAAGAATGTTAGCACAGGTCTTTGAATAAATTTTGCTTCTAAGAGAAGTTACTAGTTATTCCTAATTAGATGGGGAGGAAAGTCTTTGAAGAGGAACCTCTACTTTTTACAGCTGGAGGCAGTGTCTCACTTTAAATTACACAGAAAGCCAATTCTAAACCCTCTCAGTCTGCAGTTGTAAGTCTTTTTCCCATATCCTTGGGTCCTGCACTAAGCGGCTGTAGGATTAGCTGTTGACTAAATGGAGCACCTCCACTCAGCGCTTCTCTGTAGGACCTGAAAAAAAAAGATGCAAAGAAATATGGCAAAACTGTAAAATCATTCTCCACTGTCCTCAAACTCTCCTTCTACAAGCCACTCTTAGCAATGTGATGGCAAGACAACATCCTCTTGACTCAAAATTCCTCCCTTCCACTAAAATAGAAAACATTCTCATTTTAGCCAAACTTATCCATGCCAGTATATCCCTCAGCTATTCAAATCTTTATGCTGCTTCTTTCAAATGACGGAATGAAAGGCTCTGTCATTTGGTCTCAAAAGTTACTTGGCATTTCATAGCCAGCAGTGGTGGTAACATGAGGGGTGCTGGGAACCCAACCTACATGCCCAGTCTCTGCCCTCAGCTTAGACTCTGCTTCTTTCAGGTCTTCGAAAGGAAAAGAGGATAGAATCTGCACAAGAAGTGAGGGTGTGGCTGGCAGTTTCCTCTGCTTTACCAAACCCTTTCATTTGTGCTGTTTTAACAGCTCTACTGAATGACAATTGACATGACATAAATATATTTAAAGTACATAACTTTGTAAGTTGTGAAGTGTGTAGATACCCATGTATCCCCACAGTCAAGTGGTGAACTTCATGCCAAGGTCTCCCCATGCTCCTTTGCAGCCTCTCCCTCCGGTTCCTCTCTGAGCTCCACCCCCACACAGCCATGGAACTGCTTTCCCTCACCATGAGTTTGCGTTTTTCAGAATTTGGTATGAATTGTGTTGCATGGCATGTAGTTTTTCTGTATTCTTTCACTCAACATGGTATTTTGAGATTCATCCATGTTGCTGGGTGTATCAATAGTGCATTTCTTTCTATTGTCAATTAGTATTCCATTGCCTGTATTTTACACAATTTGTTTATCAATCAACTATTGATGGATATTTGGCTCATTTCCAATTTACGGCTTTTTCAAATTAAGTTGCTATGAAATGTTAATGTAAAAGTTTCTGTATGGACGTAGGCTCTCATTTCTTTGGGGTAAATTCCTGGCAGTGAAATGACAAGTTCATAGAGTAGGAGTAAGCTTGCTTTTATAACAAACTGCCAAGCATTCTCAAAAGTCTCCTATTTTACATTCCCACCTGCAGTATACGAGCTCTCTTATTCCTCCAACTTCTTCATCAGGAACATATATGGTCGGTCTTTTTATTATTAGCATTCAAACAGTTATGTAGTACATTGTAATGTGGTTTTAGTTGGCATTTCCCTAATGTCTACTGATGCTAAGCATCTTTTCATGTGTTTATTTCCTATCCATATATCTTCTTTAGTAAAAGGTCTGTTCAGATCTTTTGCCCATTTTTAAAAATGTGGTGCCTATCTTGTTATCATTAAGTTTCGAGAGTTCTTTTTGTATTCTAGATTCAAGCTCTTTACATGATTTACAAATCAGAAATGAATGTTGAATAGTGTTAAATGAATTTTCAGCATCTATTGAGATGGTAATGTGGCTTTTCTTTTTTTCTTTCCTTTTCTTTTCTTTTTTTTTCTTTTTTTTTTTTTTTTTTTGTTGTTGTTGTTGTTGTTGTTGTTGAGATGGAGTTTTGCTCCGTCCCTCAGGCTGGAGCGCAATGGTGCGATCTCAGTTTACTGCCACCTCTGCCTCCTAAGTTCAAGCAATTCTCCTGCCTTCAGCCTCTCAAGTAGCTGGGATTATGAGTGGCTGCCAGCATGGCTACCTTATTTTTGTATTTTTAGTAGAGATGGAGTTTCACCATGTTGGCCAGGCTGGTCTTGAATTTCTGACCTCAAGTGATCTGTCTGCGTCGGCCTCCCAAGTGCTGGGATTACAGGCATGGGCCACGGCGCCTGGCTGGATTTTCTTTCCTTTTAATTTTTTTGTCACAAGTTACATTGGTTGACTTTCAAATTCTAAATTAACCTTGATTAAACTCCACTGGGTCATGATGCACTGTACTTCTTATATGCTGTTGGATTCACTGTTAAAATTTTGTCTAGAATTTTTTCATCTGTGTTCATTATGGATATTCATCTGTGATTTTCTTATCTTGTGGTATCTTTGATTTCGTTTTCTGAGAAATGGTGGCATCATAGAATGAGTTGACAAGTATTTCTTTCTTTTAAATTTTCTGAAAGAATTTGTATTATTTATTTATTGAATGTTTGATGCAATTCATACCTGAAGTACTGAGACCTGAAGTTTTCTTTGTGGAAATGTTATTAACTACAATTTGGATTTCTTTGGTAGACAGAAGGCTTTCCGAGATACCTGTTTCTTGTTGAGGGAGCTTGGTACGTTGTGCCTTTCAAATCACATTTTCTATTTCGCCTAAGTTGTCGAATTTATTCATCAAAGTTGTTCATAATTTTTGTTCATTATCTTTTTAGTAAGTGTAGGCTTGCTATTGACGTTTTCTCTCTCATTCCTGGCATTGGTAATTGTGTTCTCTCTCTCTCTCTCTCCCTCGCACTCACTCACTCTCTTGACAGCCTGACCAGGGATTTCCCACCCTGATTGATCTTCTTAAAGAACAAGCATGTGACTTTGTTGATTTCTCTCTATTGTTTTCTGTTTTTTTTATTTCATTGATTTTGTCCTGATCTTTACAATTTATTTTCTTCTATTTACTTTGGGTTTAATTTGCTTTTCTCTTTCCAGTTGCTTAAGGCAGAAGCTGAAGCCATTGATACCTGTTTTTTTTTTCTGATACATGCATTTAATGTTGTAAATTAAATGCCCAGAGCAATGCTTCAGCAACTCCCACAGATTAATACCTAGTGGAGCTTCTTTTTCATTTTCGTCCAATTGAGAATACTTTCAAATTTCCCTTTGCATTCCTCCTTTGACCCATGGGTTATTTAGAAATGTGTTATTTCGTTTCCAAATATTTGGGGGTAGTTTTCTAAAATCTTTCATTATTATCTTCTTATCTAATTGCACTGTGGTCAAAACATATATTTGTATGACTTAAATCCCTTTAAATGTATTGAGACTTGTCTTATGCCCCAGAAGATAATGTACCTTGGTGTATTAGGCTGTTCTTGCATTGCTATAAAGAAATAACTGAGACTGGGTAATTTATAAAGAAAAGAGGTGTATTTGGCTCACAGTTCTGCAGGCTGCACAGGAATCATGGCACCAGCATCTGCTTCCGGGGAGGTCTCAGGAAGCTTGAATGGTAGAAGGCGAAACAGAAAGCATTTTACATGCTGAAAGTGGAACTGAGAGTGAGAGAGAGAGAGAGAGAGAGAGAGAGAGAGACAAAAGAGAGAAAGAGGAGAGAAGGTTGGGGGAGGGGGTGCCACACACTTTTAAATGACTAGATCTCAGGAGAATTCACTAACATGAAGACAGCACCATGCCATGAGGGATCCACCCCTATGACCCAAACACCTTCCACCAGGTTCCACCTCCAACATTGGGGATTGCAATTCAACATGAGATTTGGGCAAGGACGAATATCCAAACTATATCACTTGATTAATGTTCACTGTGCACTTGAAAATAATATGATTTACCTTGTTGTGGGAGGCAGTGTTTTGTAAACATCAGTTAGGTTTAGTTCGTTGATAGTGTTCAAACCTCTTATATCCTTACTAATTTCCTGTCTACTTGTTCTATCAATTATCAGAATAGGAGCATTAAAATATCCGACTATAGTTGTAGATTTGTCTATTTATCCTTGTAGTGCTTTCAGTTTTTGCTTCATGTCCTTTAAGCTCAGTTATTACGTGCATATTTAAGATTGTCATCTTCTTTTGATTAATTTATTGTTTTAAATGACCTTCTTTACCCTGGTAATATGCTTTGCTTTGAAAGCTTCCTTGTCTGTTATTAATAGAGCCACTCTAACTTTCTTTTGACTAGTGCAAGCATGATGTATCTTCTTCATCTTTTTGTGTTTAACCTACTTTTGTCTTTAAATATGTGTTTCTGTAGGCGATAGAGTTGGATCTTACATTGTATCTAATTCAACAATTTCTGCATTTCTATGACTGTGTTTAGATAGCTTACATCTAATGTACTAATATAGTTAATTCGAAGTTGGCCATCTTTCTATATTTATCCCATCTGTTCGTTATTTCCTTTTTCTTGTTTTTGCCTTGCTTCAGATTATTCATCTATGATCCTGTTATTTCTTTCATAGGCTGATTATGTATAATGCTTGTCATTGCTGTTATCTTAGTCATTGCTTTGGATGTGTAAAACGCATCTTTAATTTTCTACCGTCAAATTGTATTATACCACTTCACATATAGTACAAGAATCTTACAATGTTGTTTTTCCATTTTTTCCCTCTTAGTATTTGTGCTATTATCATACATTTTACTTTTATATATGTTACAAATGATGCACCACATTATTATTTTTAAACTATTGCTTATTTTTAAAGAGATTTAGCTAATGAGAAAAGTATATGATGCATGTATCCATACAGTTACTACCTCTGATATTCTTTGTTACCGTGTGGCTATCCCAATCCAGTCCTATGTTCCTTCTGTGTGGAGACTTCGTTTCATATTTCTGTAAGGCCCAGTCTGCTGCTGATAGATATTCTTTCAGCTTCTCTATATCTGAAGAAGTTTTTGTCTTACTTCATTTTGAATGACATTTTGTAGACAAAGAACTTTAGGGTAAGGGAATTTCTTTTCCTCTTAAGTACTTTAAAGATGGTGTTCTATCTTTCTATTTGCATTTATGTTTCTGATGATATGTGTTATATTTATTATCTTTGACCCTTCACACCTTTTTCCCCATTATCTGCCTTTAAGATTTCCTGTTTGTCAGAGGTTTTGAGAAATTTGATTATTTTGAGCGGTACGTAATTTTCTGTGTGTTCTTGTGTTTGGGTTTTGTTAATTATTTTAGATCCGTGGGTTTGAGGTTTTCATTAAATTTGGAGATAGTTCTGCCAGCAACTTCAAACATATAGATGGATAGATAGATAGATAGATAGATCAGATAGATAGATAGATAGATAGATAGATAGATAGATAGATAGATAAATTTGTCTCATGTTTCTTTTTTCTTTTGGTTATTCTGATTACATGTATATGAGACCACTAGAAGTTGTCGCATGACTCACTGATATTTTGTTCATTTACAATTCTTTTTTTCTCTCTGTTTCATTTAGATAATTTCAATTGTTATGTCTTCAAATTCACTAGTATTTCTTTCTGCAAGGTCTAATATGTCATTAATCATGTACAGTGCATTTTCATCTCAGATATTATAGCTTTCATTCGTAAGAATTTGATTTAATTTTAAAAAATATCTCCTGTCTCCACTTAACTCTTCGAATATATAAAATAAAATTATAATAATTATTTGTATTGTCCTTATAATTCTAACAGTGGTGTCAGTTCTGCAATGGTTAGATTGATTGATTTTTCTCCCCACTGTGGATTTTATTTTTCTGCTGCTTCTCATGCAGGGAAAATTTTAATGTAATCTCAGACATTGTAAGTTTTACCTTCTGGGTGCCAGATATGTTCACATTTCTAGAAATACTTTTGAGCTTTTCTCTTGGAAGCAGTTAAGTTACTCAGAAATAGTATGATATGGTCTAGCTTTTAACATTTGTTAGGCAGTAACTGAGTAATATTCAGTCTATTACTAATTATTCTCTGCTATTAGGTTGAGGCCTTCTGAGTGCTCTGCTGAAGGCACTGAATATAAGGTTTAGCACCTGGCTGACGGGAACAGGCTTCATCCGCTGCCCTGGGTCAGCAGTGCACATCCCTCCTGCAAGGATTTTCAGGTGGTTTATCAGTTGGCCTCCGGCAGTCTCCTCATAGACTTGTGCTGGTCAATATTATGTTGGATACTCTTGGGGGACCCTCTGTGTACCTCCAGGATTGTCTCTCTGCAGCTCCCTTCTCTCCAGTGCTCTGTCCTGAAACCTCTAGCTATATTGGTCTCCCTGGACACTAAGCTCTGTCTCCTAAACTCACTGAGTTCACTGGCTCTCCCTGGGTTTCCCCTCTTGGCAGCATATTCCAGAAACTTGAGGCAGTAACCCAGGACAAGCATGTTTGTTTTCTATCTCTCAGGGATCACTCTCCTTCAGTATCTTGTGTCTGGTGTCTTGAAACAATTGTTTTGTATAATTCGTCTGTTTGCATTTTTGCTTGGTCGGTTGTTCTGGTGAGAAGCTAAGTTTGGTAGCTGTTCCTGCATCCTGGTGGGACGCAGAAGTCCCATTTTCCTTAGTTCCTCTGTTCCAGTTCTTCCATCCCAAGGTCTCTGGCTGATGAGAATAAAGTCCACTCTGTGCCTCTCCCCTCTGCTTATTTGCCTTCTTCCTCTCTTCCCCTCATGAAAGACAGATGGCCAGCTTGCTGTGGCCCTCAGAGAAGATGGACACTGGGGACCAGGCTGTGGGCCCAGGGCACTCCATCGCTGTGTCAAGGTTGAAAACGGAGTGAGGTGGAATGACGAACTTGGGAGAGTAAAGTAATACCAGTTATTTGGTGGCCTAATTCAAGATATTTGTTTTAAAATGTGTTGATCTGTGCGTGACAATGACTACAACTGTGGGAACAGACTACATGGTACCAGAGAAATTTTAACTATTAAGGCTAATGATAGATGAAGGGGAAGTAAAAAGTGAGGAGGAACCAGATAGACATCTAATTCAGTCATGAAACAATATTACTAGTGAGTACTAATCCCATCTGTACAACTTAAATTTATACTTATCACATAGCAGAGCATTTATACTTATCACATTTATACTTTGTATAAATTATACCATTTATACTTATCACATAGCGGAGCATTTACGGGAATTGAAATCAAAGTGTGTTTGTATGTGTACCAAATTAACAAAAATATGTATTATTAGATTAATAAATTATGAATATCCGTGTTACATATATAACATTTGTTGTTGCAAAACAGTATGTGTTTGTTAATTTAGTTATTCATGCTTTTTGTTAACAAATTTAAAAGTACTGGGATTTACAAATTATGTTTGAGCCTCAGCTAGGCACCACTCAGTCTTCCTAAAATTGCACCTGCTCCTTTGTTATGGGAACATGAACATGTTTGAACATCGATGTGGGACTCTAAGATATTGGTGTTCCAAGTTAAATGCCCATATTTCAGGGGGTTCAAAGGTATCAGGGTATAAGAAAAATATAAATCTATTTGTATTCAAGTTAATAAATGTGTTGTTTCCAAGTATACAGCTCATATATGCATATAGGCACTGCCATTTTCCCAGCGTCAGGCATGTGTCCAGCACGGGGTCTTGCAGACCATGGACAGTCTGAAATACAGAGGCCTGACACTGGCGCCCTGACTCTTCCACTGGCATTTGGCATCCTGCTCTGTATTGCAGTTTATGAGGACCTCAGTGAATTGAGTTATGAGTAATATTATAATATTTTATAATACTTTGTAATGGAATGGGACTACTATGAAAATCATTTGTACCACAAAGAGTTCTGCTTGTTATAATAATGTTCAAGAAGTGTTGTCAGTCTTTTTTTTTTTTTTTGAGATGGAGTCTCACTCTGTCCACAGGCTGGAGCACAGTGGTGCAATTTTGGCTCACTACAACCTCTGCCTTCTGGGTTCAAGCGATTCTCCTGCCTCAGCCTCCTGAGTAGCTGGGACTAGAAGCACCTGCCACCATGCCCAGCTAATTTTTGTATTTTTAGTAAAGACGGGGTTTCAACATGTTGGCTAGGCTGGTCTTGAATTCCTGACCTCATGATCCACCCACCTTGGCCTCCCAAAGTGCTGGGATTACAGGCGTGAGCCACAGTGCCTGGCCAGAGTTGTCAGTCTTAAAGATGAGTTATTTTTTTCTTGTAATAAAGACACGTGTTTCAAATTTGCTATTAGTGGATGACAGTGGCTAAAGGAGTATCATACTAACAGATTTTTTTTAAGAAAAAGATACATTTAATCATGCTTCAAAACAAAATTAATGTTAAAACAATTAGTGAGAAAGAATTACTTTAAAAAGAGCCTCATCCTATGGAAAGAACATTTTGAAAATGGATGTTTAAGAACGTGGTCATTGTTGTGTGATTTTAAAAATTTTAGCTATAAGTGATGTTTAAACTCTTAAAACTTTCAGAGTCAAAACTTTCAAATTTCGAATCAAACATGCGTAAGCAATTATCCTTGTTTGTAGATGATATGATTTTATATTTGAAAAAGTCTAAAGACTTCACCAAAAAACTATTAGAACTGATAAATTCAGTAAAGTTGTGGGATACAAAATCAAAATACAAATCAGTAGCATTTCCATATGCCAACACTGAACAATGTGAGAAAGCAATCAAAGGAGCAATCCTATTTATAACAGCCACACATAAAATTAAATACATAGGAATTAACTTAACCAAAGAAGTAAAATATCTTTACAATGAAAACTATAAAACACTGATTTAAAAAAAAATTGAAGAAATAAAAAAATGGAAAGATATTCCATGTTCATGGATTGGAAGAATCAATATTGTTAAAACATCCATACTGCCCAAAGAAATCTACAGATTTAATGCAATTCCTATCAAAATACCAGTGGCATTTTTCACATGAATAGAAAAAAAATCTTAAAATTAATATGTAACCACAAAAGACCTAGAATAGCCTAAGCTATGCTTAGCAAAAAGAATAAAACTGGAGGAATCAAGTTACCTGACTTCAAATTATACCACAGAACTATACAGAATCAAAACAGCATGGAGCGGGCATAAAAACAGACATATGGAAGGATGGAACAGCATAAAGAATCCAGAAGCAAATCCTTATGCCTACAGTGAACTCATTTTTGACAAAGGAGCCAAGGATAGACACTGGGAAAAGACGGTCTCTTCAGTAAATGGTGCTGGGAAAACTGGACGTCCATATGCAGAAGAATCAAACTTGACACCTATCTCTTGCCTTATACAAAAATCAAACTAAAGTGAATTAAAAACTTGAATTTAACATCTCAAACTACGAAATGCCTACAAGAAAGCATTGGGAAAACTCTCTAAGATATTGGTCTGGGCAAAGTTTCTTGAGTAATACCCCATAAGCACAGGCAACCAAAGCAAAAATGGACAAATGGGATCATATCAAGCTAAACAGCCTCTGCACAGCAAAGGAAACAACCAACCTATCTGACAAGGGATTAACAATCAGCATATAGAAGGAGATCAAACAAATCTATAGAAAATAATCTAAAACACCAATTAAAAAATGGGCAAAATATCTGAATGGACCTTTCTCAAAAGAAGACATACAAATGGCAAGCAGGATTATGAAAATGTGTTCAACATCACTGATCATCAGAGAAATGCAAATCAAACCCATAGTGAGATCTCATCTCACCCCACTTAAAATGGCTTATATCCAAAAGGAAGGCAATAAATGCTGGAGAGAATATGGAGAAGAAGAAAACTATTGGTGGGAGTGTAAATTAGTACAACCACTATGGAGAACAGGTTGGCGCTTCCTCAAAAAACTACTAAACATAGAACTAGCATATGATCCAGCAATCTCACAGCTGAGTGTATACCCAAAAGAAAAGAAATGAGCATATCAATGAGATCTCTGCTCTCCCGTGTTCACTGCAGCACTATTCACAAGAGCCAACATTTGGAAGCAACCTAAGTGTCCCTCAACAGATGAGTGGATTAAAAAATGTGGCACCCACATACATACATACATACATATTTTTAATTAAAATTTTAAAAATTTATGTATGTACACAATGGAATACTATTCAGCCATAAAAAAGAACGAGATTCTGTCATTTACAAGAACATGCTTAGAACTGGAGGTTATTACGTGAAGTTAAATAAACCAGGCACGAAAAGACAAACTTCACATATTCTCATTTATATGTGGAAGCTAAAAGTCAAAACAATTGAACTCACGGAGATAGAGAATAGAAGGATGGTCCCCAGAGGCTGGGAAGGGTGGTGGGGCAGGGGTAGGGGATTAGATGGTTAATGGTTACAAAATAGAATGAATAAGGTTTAGTATTTGATAGCACAGCAGGGGGACTAGAGTCAGTAACAATTTAACTGCATACTTAAAAATAACTAAAAGAGTATAATTGGGTTTTTTTGTGAAACAAAGGATAAACGCTTGAGGGGATGGAAGCCCCATGTATCATGCTGTGATTATTATGCATTGCATTTCTGTACAAAAATTATCTCATGTAATCCATAAATATTTACACCTACTATGTGCCCACAAAAATTAAAAACACAAATTTTTTTTAACAGAATAAGCAATTTAAAAAACTGGCAAAATGAATCATTTCAGTGACTTTGAATCTATTTGGGGGGTGTGTGTGTCTGTGTGTGTGTCTGTGTGTGTGTAAATGCCTCCCTATTTAATTTCAAAAGCAACCTATGACATTTCAGAATGATGGAAAGTGATTAGCTAAATTTTGATAAAAATTTGGGATAGCCCATAGATAGTAGAGAAAAATAAGTATCATGATCTATTTATGGTAACCAATGTATAGGTTTATTGTTTTCCTAGTTTAGGTAAATGTGTCTTCGTGAGGTATCATTTCCATTATGACAGGACCTAAAAGCAAATATCAAGACAAATTAAACTTAAAAATAGAGATTAAAATTGCTCTACTAATAAAGATGTCAGGCAAAATTTTAAAAAGTAATGTCATATTTAAAGATATATCTCTCACTTTTAAAACATTCTTCATACATTTCAGAAGAAAAAAGGTTACTTATAATTAAAGGTTTTTAAAGTTTTTAATTGTTATTGTTGTATATGATTCATAGTTAATACAGTATGTCAGTATATGAGAATACAAGCCTACATACATATATACAAAGGAGACTCAGTCCCTTTTTTTTTTTACTGAAGGAATGCCCAATCTACCTGCTTGGATCGCACTGCACCTGCTTGCACTTGAGGGTGGGACTCTGACAATTTGGATGTCCTGCTGAACTCCTGGCTGTGACAGGCACTCTGCCTGCGTTGTGTCATGTAGTGGTTGCAACAGGTCTACAAACCAGACACTTTTACCACCACATTTCATGACGAACTTTTTAAAAAGTGACTTTTAAAACAGGGTATCGCAAGTCTGAGCCCACATTCACTGGGGGTGGAGAACTCTAATTCAATCAAACCCAAAGTCCTTTTGCAGCAAGGCTCATGCTCTGTGACCCTAGTTCTTCCTCAGTGAATGAATGGTGGGCTTCCCCTGAGACAGCTTGGATTGTTGCTTGGATTGTTGACATTTCCGGTATCTGCATCCTCAGGTTAGAGCACCTAAGTCACTATAGTGTACATGGATAATGAAACTGGTTATATCCTAATGAATAGGAGGGTTTGCCACTGAGTGGGGCATGGGGTGAATTGAACCCAACCTCCCAAAGCGGATGATAGGAGGTCCCCAGTGGAAGGAAATTGCAGAGAGAGACGCGCTTCACGGTGGGCAGGGCTGGAAGACACCACGCATCATGCCCATGTTCCTGGTGTAGATGCTTCCATGGCGTCAGTCCTAGGGGTTCTTAATCTGAGTTAATTATCACCAACCATACACGGGTGTGTTTCAAGGATTTTATAATCCTTTGGAAGATTTGTGTAAATGTGTGGGTTTCTGCATTTGTGTATTTTCTGAGAGAGCCCACAGCCTGCATCAGATTTTTCAGTGTTCCAGGCTCAGTAGTGGACCAAATAGAAAGAGCCTTTCCCCACTCTGTCCTCCAGAAGATACAGCGTTTGATGAATTTAACTTGTTTGGTGACGGTGCACTTAACACAGATGTCAGGACATTGTGCTAGACAGTGTATTGTACTACACAAGCTCAACACAATGTGAGGCTGGCCTGGGTTCAGGCTGCCAGTTCCTCAGGACGTTTCCAGATGCTTCTGTCCTTGACAAAGGACGATGATGGAGAAGGGAGGCATAAAGGCAGCTTCTAATCAGTGTGTCGGGTTTCAAGCAGGCAAGTGCACATTATATATGTGTTTTATATGTGTAGTGTAGATATATAATATAGAATACAATCAGTTTTTTAATTCATAGTAATCATGCTTTCCAAAGTGGCTCTGCACACTTAACAAATTAGAATGAACAAATCCTAAACCATTGTACCTGGAGGAAAGAGAAGGTTGGGCTCCTGTCAACCTCTGGCCACGACATGTTCAACAACTGACCAATACATTACCTGGTTTTATCTGTGTTTCTGTTTAAAGACACCTTATGTAAATCATAGTGTTGATTCATTAACACTGAACTCACCACCAACAGCACCGTAACTCATTCCTGAAGGAAGCTTCTCTAGCAGGAACGCTTTCTCCAAAGGGAATGGAGTCTTCCCACTGGACTCCTACAGTGCAGCCTTCTTACATGTAGGGACACTAGATAGCCCTTCAGTACTATGCTTAGGGGCTACTTTAAACAGAAGAAAAAGGATATAAATGAAAAACGTGGCTCTAAACAGGTTATGGAAGAGACACAGGTCTACAGCAGGAGAGTAAGTAGACACATGGGCAACCACAGAATCTGCAAACAGGAGGATGAACTGTGGATTCGCTTTGGGGACTTTATGGAGGATGACTTTCACAGTGGCAATGTAGCATCTAACCTAACTGGATTTTGTCTATATTAAAGGACAAACTAAGAAATGCTCCTCTTTTCTCTTACGCATTTCCATGTTTTAATTTGATTTTTGAGATCCTGAGTTATTCCAGAGATTGCATGAGGTAATGAGGAGAGAAAGATCTGTAAAGCACAGCTTTACCCCACCCCGACTGCTTATTGACCAGGTGGGGAGACAGAATAACCAAATTCAGTACAATATAGAAGTGTGGACAAAGTAACACCCAAGTTTTCTTTCTGATATCATGGAAGTTTTATCAAAAGGACTTCCAAGTGGGCTGGTTTTGAAAGGATAACTAAGACTTCATTAGGTAAACAGCAATAAAAGAACAAGGTGAATGGTGCAAATAGATGTTCAAAGACATGAAAGTATGGTACAGCTTGACCTGGCACAATGGCTCATGCCTATAATCCCGGCACTTTGGGAGGCAGAGGCGGGTGGATCATCTGAGGTTGGGAGTTCAAGACCAGCCTGGTCAACAAGGTGAAACCCTGTCTCTACTAAAAAAAAAAAAAAAAGCTGGGTGTGGTGGTGTGCAACTGTAATCCCAGTTGCTTGGGAGGCTGAGGCAGGAGAACCACTTGAAACTAGGAGGTGGAGGTTGCAGTGAGCCGACATCATGCCACTGCACTGCACTCTAGCCTGGGCAAGAGTGAGACCCTGTCTGAAAAAAAGAAAAGAAAAGAGATTATGGAACAACTTAGTGCATTGGAAAATTGTGAGGACATTGATATTGCCATAACGTAAAACGTTATGTGAGAACAAAGGAGCTGATACTGGAAAGACTGGTGAGAACCACATTGAAAGGGCCTTAGTTGACCATCTAAAGATTTTGGACTTTAACCCATATGTGAAGAGAAGGGGGATGGAAACGTCACTAGAAATGTACTCTAGGTTGATATCAACTCTGGTAGCATTGAGGAGAGAGGTTACCTGGATGGACGCATTCGCGAGTTCTAGACACCAGAAAAATGGCTCTTGTCATTGTTCAAGGGAGATCGGCAGCAGTGGAGAGCGGGAGAGACAATTTAAAAATAGATAAAGCCTAAGGAAAAGGGCATGGGAATCTAGGAATGAGTATGATTGAGTCTGGATGTTCCCCTGACTACATTATATGCATTATTACATTTATAGTTCAGTCTTCCTTTTCGTTTTTTTCAAATCAAAACATAAATGACTGAATTTAGGGAACATTACTAACATACATCCTACTAGAATCAAAAGGGTCGGGGCATTTTAAGAATTGTTTAAGCTTCACATCGTAAAAAATGAATAAAAGACCATTTAAAACAAGAAAAATTATTATATAATAACTGTTTTCTGTACTTCAATTATAATAATATTTATTTTTCTTCATTAGCTCCCAATAAAAGTCTGTATTTCTTGCTGCTCAAGTAATGATTAAGTGCCGTTAAATATAAGGTTTGGAAATATTGTTTAGAAAAGTTTCAGTGTTTTGAAAACCCAGAAGTTAATATATCATTGTTGGTAAACTACAGATTAGGGACTTTAGCTGAAAATACCACTCAAAAGGCTAAACTGTAAAACACTTATGTTTTTTTTTTTTTTTTTTTTTTTTTT
>NW_016821253.1:2096708-2115118 GCF_001698545.2 Rhinopithecus bieti | reverse complement strand
TTTTTTTTTGGAGACGGAGTCTTGCTCTGTTGCCCAGGCTGGAGTGCAGTGGTGCAATCTCAAGTAACTGCAATCTGCGCCTCCCGGGTTCAAGTGATTCTCCTGCCTCAGCCTCCCAAGTAGCTGGGATTACAGGCGCCTACCACCATGCCCAGCTAATTTTTGTATTTTTAGTAGAGACAGGGTTTCACTGTATTGGCCAGGCTGGTCTCGAACTCCTGACCTCATGATCCGCCTGCCTCTGCCTCCAAAAGTGCTGGGATTACAAGTGTGAGCCACCGCACCTGGCCAACATTTACGATTTTTAAAGAACCTAACCATTAATGACAAAAATAGAAGGTTATTGAACAATTGGTTAGATCTTGTTCACATTGGAACAACTGGCTGGACCATGAGGAGTGCAGATTTCAGCTAAGTCCATTCTGGGGCAGTTGTGTAAGCCAGGTCACCAGGTTATGAAAAACAGTCTCCAGTAATTGACTTTGGACACCATTGTCAAAATGCTAGCTGATAGAACTGCTTAGTTCACATGTTCATATCCTGGTTCTGAACGTACACACTTTGTTGTCTGTTTCAACGGTTAGGTTTTCAGAATTAGGATTTATTTTTTCCACGTCAGTAGTTGGTATGGCAACGTATCGGGCCTGGTGTAGAACCAACTGCAGTTCTCTCACAGTGAGTTTGGGCATTTGTGCGTCATACGCAATTCACCCTATCTTACTGAGTAAAGATTAATGTGCTTTGTTAACTTCTCCAAAAGCTCATTTATTTGAAGTGGATCATATACTTGTAGGAATACAACCTGCATGTCTCGGGAAGGAGGATGAGCACCATGGTACTCCCAGGCACATTTGCTTACCTTGCGGGGTGATTTTCCTTTAGGGCTCCAGCGTGAGCACTTCAGCAACGCACCGGAGCCTGAACAGCCATGCGCGCAACCCCCTGGGCTTCTCAGCCATTGCTGGCATTCGAGAAACTCCCTTTTCAGAAGAGTAGAAAGATGTGGCCTTGGAAGGCTCCGACTTTCCTCCTCAACTCACTCTCACTCTCTCTCTCTCTCTCTCTCTCTCTCTCTCTCTCTCTCTCTCTCTCGGTGTGGTAGGCAAAGTGCTGTCACCCATGGCCTGTGTCCACCTTCCTGGAACCGGTGAATATGTCACCTTACAGGACACAGGGATTTTGCAGAGGGGGTTAAGTTCAGGACAGTAAGAGAGAAAGGTTATTCTGGATCAGGGACAGGCCCAAGGGCATCACAGGGGTAGTGCAGGAGGAGATGTGGTCATGGAGAAAGATGTTCAGGTGATGTGCGGAAGGTGCTGGGAGCCACAGAATGCCGGTGGCCTCTAGAAGCAGAAAAAGGCGTGGGCACGGAGGTTCCTCGGAGCCTTCACAAGGAAGGCCGTTCTGCTGACACCTTGATTTCTTTATTTTTGCCCTCCAACCTAGTGATTGTGTGTTATTTTCAATCATTAAGCTAATTTGTTGTAGGAATTACGTTGTATTAGTTTCCTAATACAATGGCAAACCATGACCTCTTGAGCAGCCACCACCAAGTACTTAAATTTATTTGTCATGAAACCTGCAAATCATGGACCACTCAAGCAGCCTACACCAAAAATTCACTTGTCACGAAACCTGCCTCGGCTTCCTGTAGTGCCACAGCGGGAAGCACGTGACATATTTATAGACATGCATTTTCTAAACTGGAAGGCCCAGCATGTGTGTGAGGGCATGGCCTAATGAGGCTTACCCGGAGGAAGGAATGGCATTGCATGCTGCTCCCGTGGCTAAATCCGAGCACTGTGTGTTGAAATCCTGGATGAAATGTTGGAACACTCTGAGCTGCATTTGTTTTTCAGAAGTTCCTCCCCAGTGGTCTTGGTGCTGCCTGCCTCCGTGAGGGGCACTGTGTGTAGTGGGAAGCAAGTTTGTGCGTCCGCATGAGGACTGGGCAGGCAGGTGCCACTTCTGTTGAACAGTTCCTGGGAGGAAAGAGGAAGAAGTGCTTCAGAGAGAAGAAGGTAGCTGGGCCAGAGAATACAGCTGCATCAGTAAGACCCAAAGTGAGGAGGCACCAACCCTAAAGACAGAGGAGAGTAACTGAGGAACACGCAGCCTTGTAAAGTCGGTGGCTTCTCACACTAACACTGTGTCCCTCACTCAAGTCCTGTGAGCCATCAAATGCAAGGGCAGAGTTCTGCCCCGCAGCTGTCCTGGTACTGAGACCCTCCCGTTTCTCTCCTGTGGGTCCTCCCTCTCCCATTGACTCAGGTCCTCTCTCTGGGATTGATCTTTCACTCCTTTGGTCTATGGTATTTTTATTAGTTTATTTTTATTTATAATTGACACATGGTAATTGCACATGTTTATGGAATACAGTGTGATGTTTCAATGCATATATACATAGTATCATGAAATTGTGTGGTATTTTTATTAGTTAATTTTAAATTTTATTTATTTATTTATGAGACAGAGTCTCACTCTTTCACCCAGGCTGGAGTGCAGGGCTCACTGCAACCTCTGCCTCTTGGGTTCAAGCGATTCTTCTGCCTCAGCCTCCTGAGTAGCTGGGATTACAGGCACACACCACTACGCCTGGCTAATTTTTGTATTTTTTAGTAGAGATGGGGTTTCACCATGTTGGTCAGGCTGATCTTGAACTCCTGACCTTGTGATCCACCCACCTAGGCCTCCCAAAGTGCTGGGATTACAGGCATGAGCCACACCGTGCCCGGCCTGATTTGTATTTTTAATTGACATGTGGTAATTGTATATGTGTATGGAATGCAGTGTGATATGTCAATGCATATATGCATAGTATCATGATGAAATTGGGGAAGTTACCATGTCCATCACTTTAAACATTTACCATTTATCTTTGTGGTGATAATATTCTAAATCTTCTCTTCTGGCTATCTTGAAATACGCAGTACCTTCTTATCTGCTCTGGTTATCCTACTGTGTAATAGACACCAGAGCTTGTTCCTCTTGGCTAACTGTAACTTGGTACTGGTTGGCCAACCACTCCTGGGGCTCATACCCCTGCCCCTTCCTAGGCTCTGGTAACCCCTGTTCTATTCTTTGCTCTCTATGAAATCAACTGTTTTAGTCTCCACCCGTGAATGAAATCATGCAGTGTTTGTCTTTCTGTGTCTGGCTTATTTCACTTAACATTATGACCTCCAGGTTCATCCATGTTGCCACAAATAACAGAATTTCCTTCTTTTTTTATTGCTGGGTAGTGTTCAATTGTGTACATGCATGTGTATATATCATATATATAATATATACACATATTCATTGTGTGCATGTGTGCATGTATACATATATGTGTATATGTTATTTTTACCTATACATATTCATTGTATGCTTGTGTGTGTATGTGTATATATGTGTATGTTATATACTTCTGTACACATTCGTTGTGTGCATGTGTGGTGTGTATGTATGTGTGGTATATTATATGCGTTTCTCTACACCTTCATTGTATGCAATGTGCTGATATGTGTATATATGTGTGTATATGTTATATACATCTCTACACATTCGTCTGTGTGGTGTGTGTGCATGTGTGTAGATATGTGTGTATATGTTATTTACATCTCTACAACATTGTGTGCACGTGTGTGTGCATGTGTTTTATGTGTGTATATGTTATATACATCTCTTGTTGTATGCATCTGTTGCATGTGTGTATATATGTGTTGTATATGGTATATGCATCTCTACACATCGATTGTTGCATGGTGGTGCATGTGGTGCTATATATGTGTGTATGGTTATATGAGTCTCGTACATGCATTCACTTCGTGGTGCGTGTGGTATGCATGGTGTGTATATGTGTGTAATGATTGTTGATATACATCCGCGGGCTTACACATTTGTGTGCGTGTGTGTGGCATGGTGGATATGTAATGGTGCTGCTATTATGGTATATGATCTGCACCATGCATTGGCGATTGTGGTGTGTACATGGTGGGGTGGGTATATATGGTCTGTATAGTTTATATTTACATCTCTTCGTTTGGTATGCATCTGGGTGCATGTGGTGGTATGTGAGTTCTGTGCATGTGTGTATGTATGTTTGTATATGGTATATGCATCTCTACACATTCATTGTATGTGTGTGTGTGCATGTGTGTACATACACATGCAGACAGATAGATAGATGTACCATGTTTTTATGCACTCATCTGTGGTTGGGCACAATCAATGGTATTTTATTCTGTCCCTTGGGTAAGGCCTTTTCCTTTTCTGTCTTGTTTTGGAGATACTTCTACATATATACATAAATTTTAAAAGTATAAATCAAGGAAACCCACCTTATTTAATATTTATCTCATAGTAGATGTTCCTTAAATACTGAATTAATAATGACTGGAAGGACTGTGGTAAATCACTTCCTTTTCTGACCTGTTTCCTCTAAAAAAAAACGATTCAGACTAGATACCTATTTCTCAGTCATATTTTTTCATCAGAAATTACCAGAGACAGTTGTAATAATACAGTTGCCTGTGCTCTAACCAAGATTCAAAAATTTGTAATAGCCAATGATGGGCCTACAAATCAGTATTTTTAAAAATGTATAATACTTTTCCTTAACATTTGCACCGTAATATATTTCCTCTTTTTTTTATGTTCAACCTTTTTGTGTTCTTACATTTCAAATCTGACTCTTGGAAGCAGCATGTAGTTGAGTCTGATTTTTAATCTGGTGTGATAATCTTTCACTATTGATGGTCCTGTGTACTACGTTTACATCTCAATGTAATTATTAATGGGTTGCATTCTCCAATTTACTGTTTTCTAATTTCCCTCCTTTTTATGACTTTCTTCTTAATCTTATTTGCATTTAGTATTTTATATTATTCCTTTATTCTGTCCATAACTTCGATAGTAATAGATTTTTTACTAGGTTTTATTGATTATTCTGAGATTACAGCCTCCATTCTTGACTTACTAAAATTTAATATCAAGGGTAGTTTTACCATTTTACAAAAACAATGAAATTACAAATGCTTTAACTCCAACTACATCCCCCTATTTGTGTGTTACTGTAGGTGAGGCTTTATGAATATTAAATATGTGTTATATGTTATATAATACAAACCATATACTATAATTTGATATATGAACATATATTGAATGTAATTTTATTATAAATACACTAAATCATAAGATTTTATACAGTTAATGATTATTTCATTTTACACACATATTTACAGTATTTGTTGTTCATTTCTACATGTATCTCTGGATTACAAGCAGATAATTTTACTTCTGACTAAATAATTTTTAGCATTTCGCTTAATGCAGATCTGCTGATTACAAATGCTATTTTTAATGTATCTAAAATCCTTTACCTTCATTTTTGAAGGATTTTTTTTTCACCTACATAGGCAATCACTTTCTTTAAACATTTTTAGTATAGAATCCCATTGTCATCTGAATACCATCATTTTTTGCTGAGAAATTAGCTGTCAGTAACTGCTGGCATTTTTAAATATTTTTTTCTGATATTTGATTTCCAGAAGTTTTAATATGATATGCCCAAGTGTTATTTGCTTTGTATTTATCCCCCTTGAAATTTCTATTGCTTGTTGAACTAATAGGTTAATGCCTTTCATCATGTTTGAAAAATTCTTACATTTTATCTTTACAAATATTTCTTTTGCTCCTCTTTCCTCTTTATGGGACTCCTATTTTTACATGTGATAGGACTTTACACTGTGTCTTATATATATCTTATATTATTTTATGTATTTTCTACCATTTTATCTCTCTATATATTAATATTGGTATTTTCTGCTAGCCCATTTTCCAGTTCACTAATTCTCTCTATGGCCTGTCATATTCTGTTGTTAATCTCATCAACTGATATCCTAACTTCAATTATTATAATTTTTAATTCTAAAATTTCCATTTGATTTTAAGGTAATTTTATTTACCTCCTGAAATTTAACTTCTTGTTAAATGTGTTAGCATTGTCATCATAATGAATTTAAATTTCTGTGAGTCTCAATGTGTTTGTTTCTATTGGTTGTTATTTTCTCCTGAGGTTTGGTCAAATCTATCATGTCATACTCCTTGTTTCATTTTGCTTGAATTTCAGACACTGTAGATGGAAGATTGTAGCTTTACTCTCAGCCTCTGTATTATATTATCTTCTTGCAGAAAAGATTTGCTTCTTCTAGGCATCTAAATCACAGAAAAACACCTCAATCCAATCATGAATTGATGATTCAAAGCTGTGGTTTATTACCTGTGAGAGCTGAGCTATTTTCAGTTTATCCATCTTCCTAGCATGCAATCCTATGGGATCCAACTAGAAGCCTGTGGTGTTTACCAAGGAGCTTCCCTCTCAGGAGCCCATGAATCTTAAGCTTATGCCCTGCATGATGCAATTTTGACAAACCTTCTATTCAGATACTCAGATCATCATGGGACTCTTTGATATCAATAAATGCCTCAAGCAGGAAAGATGTGCTGAACCTAGGTCTTACTCTCTGGATTTCTCTCTGCATGAAATGTTGACTGCACATCATGACGGATTCCCAATGCCTTCCAATGGGTTGTGTAGAGTCTTACATTTCTAATTGTTAGCAGTAGGGGGATTATTCTGAAACAAGATTGTTTGTCTTTGCAAAAGCAGAGCCACTTCCTTCTCTAATCCACAAGTGACTACCTCAGGTAGTTAAGTCTGAAGATCATTCACTGGAGTAGATGTTGTCCAAGACTCTTTCTAGCATGTATCCTTAGCATTCCATATTAGTAAAGTGACAATAATAACTTCATTTGATGGTATACATTTATCCAAGTTTTAAGCCATCAACTTGGTTCTTGGCTTAAAAGTTGTTCTTTAGAGTTGTTCTTAAAGTTGTTCTTTAAGGTTCTTGGCTTTAGCGTTGTTGGTGCAAGGTTAATGAAAGGATGTGATGAGGGTGGAAGATCTCACAGCCAGCTAGGAAACTTCTTGAGCAGCCAGACAAGTGTCAGTTTCCTGGAGTGACAGACACTCCACTGCTTCTGAAAAAAAGAGCAGGACAAGTCTCCCCATTGGCCTCTCAAAGTGGCCATGTACACACAGCCCAAAGCTTCAAAATGGCAGCAAGGTGGTCCCAGCAGAGGAATGTCATACCTTTCTCCCCATCCTGTATGTAACATTTCTAAAGGAATATAGCTATACATTTTATATCTCAATATTACACAAAAGCTCTTGGTATTAACAAGTTTCTGTTATGTTCTAAAGGGAGATAAAATATGAATAACTACAGGCTGGGTGCAGTGGCTCACTCCTATAATCCCAGCACTTTGGGAGGCTGCTTGAGCCCAGGAGTTCAAGACCAGCCTGGGCAACACAGCAAGACCTCGTCTTTACAAATAACTTAAAACCTGGCCAGGCATAGTGGCTTGCACCTGTGGTCTCAGCTACTTAGGAGGCTGAGGTGGGAAAATCACTTGAGCCCAGGTAGTCAAGGCTGCAGCGAGCCATGACCACACCACTGCACTTCAGCCTGGGGGACGGGGTGAGACACCATCTCAAAAATAGATATATATATATGAATAATAGCTATAAAATAACAACCATCAGGTGAATAATCTTACAGATAGATCATTGAGGAAACATTATTAATGAATAAAATATCAAAAAAATTAAATCACTATAATTATTTAGAGAAAAAACGTAATTTTTATTAAAAATAATTTTATACACAGATGTTGTTCCAGTATTTTATTTTGAATCTTAACTATAAAATGAAGCCTTGGACTGTTTCATATTCAAGAAATTTCTCCAGCTCTAAAATAATACAGAAGGAGCTGATTCACCCCTAGATGTCTAAAACTTCCCCCATAAAACCCAGGGTTCACAGTTTCCTGATATACGTAGTATTCTACTCAGTCCTGCTTAGTTATCCAAATCTGATCAAAATCACAGAATTATGTAATGAGGCAGCAGATGACTGCTCAGTTATTTTCAATTCTCACTCTTTTGTCTTTTCTTAGAATTTGCCAGATATAAGTGGCATACCAAAGATGAGATTATAGATTGTATGGATGAAGTTCCAGACCCAAAATGGATCAATAACATATTCCACAGCTTTACAGACAGGACTGGGGAAAACAAACCCTACACATTTGCCTCATTTACTGAAGCCAAAAAACCCAAAACCTGGGGAGACGACTGACCGTGTGCAGCCGCAGGAGGACATTCTGACTCTAGGGCACATGGCTTTGCTGTGTTTTCAAGCACTTAGGCATTTCTGTAATTCTCAACTAGCAAATCTTTTTGACAAAAGTGTTGTTTTTATTTTCACAGTCCGGAAAGACAACATGATTTTCTAATCCAGACACTGACTTAATATCTGAAGAGTCACCGGACACAGTGGCTCACGCCTGTAATCCCAGCACTTTGGGAGGCCAAGGTGGGTGGATCGCCTGAGGTCAGGAGATCGAGATCAGCCTGGCCAACATAGTGAAACCCTATCTCTACTAAAAATACAAAAAATAGCCGGGCATGGGAGTGGGCACCTATAATCCCAGCTACTCAGGAGGCTGAGGCAGGAGAATCACTGGAACGCAGGAGGCAGAGGTTACAGTGAGCTGAGATCATGCCATTGCACTCCAGTCTGGGTGACAGAGTGAGACTCCGTCTCAAAACCTGAAGAGCCAGGGAGTTTACATTCCTCAGTATGGAACTGGTAGTTCTGACTTTAAAAAGCAGAATCCCCAACTTGTTAGGTTTAGCAGACAGGTCCTCAAGCCTTGACTTGGCTAGATTCCCAAGGCAACTGCACCCTCCTCCCCTAAAGGAGCGGCCATTCTGTGGCAAATCCCAGCCTCTGCTCCTATCACTGTCCCCAGTTGCAGTCCTCCCAGCCGCAGAGGGTAGCTCCTCCTTCACAATGAGGGACTGTGGAGACACTTGGATGAGGCTTTGTGCTCTGCCAGGATCAATTCAAATTTGGGTGAGACAGAAGAGATGAACAGCCAGACATTTGAGAAGAAAGAAAACAGAGCCAGCCACTGAATGAAAATTAAGTATGTGACGATATCCACCCACTGCCAGGACCAACAGACGCTCTCCGTATTGTACGCACCGGGAGGTTTAAGATATTCCGCTGCATGTTTCCATAATGAGACTTCTTTTCAGAGAGGGAAGCGAGAAAGCAGCATCCTATATGAAAAAAAAAAAAATGAAACTAACATGAAACACTGAATAAAAGGATGAAGAAAAAAGAAGCAAAGCTGTAACTGGGCATTTGAGTCATTATCCTAGAAACTTTACCTGTTACCTTACTGTCCCTTACAACTACTTTGTAACGTGCAGGGAGGGAGTGGAATTCTAGACGGTGTTCTGCCAGACGACACTCCGAGTACATCATCACTGGACGCTTTCTCTGAACTATATTTACAGTATATAAGATGATTCAGGTCAGCCTTCTATTTCAGAAATTCACAATCTATGGGAAAGTTGTGGGAAAGTACACACCAGAACTAGATTTAAAGACAAATCTTCCAGCTCCCAGGCCAGGACGTGTCCCGACACAGAGAGGTCTCTAGAAAGAGATAGATTTCTGCCAGGTTTCAATGGGACTAATTGGCTTTTACTTTCCTCCAGACAAGGATGCCGTCTGTAGTCTGTCATCTCATCTGTATGGATGACATAGTGTCTGCTACAGAGTACAACTTTGAAAAATATTTAGGAAAAAATTAACAAACTATGCTGGAGGTTGTGCAGCAATGCTGAATTCACAAAACCTGGGCTAATCTATGTCCTGAAGATTCTTCCTCCATGCTACCTTCTGCTTAAAAGGATGAGAAATGGTAAATGGGATTTAGGAAAAATTTGATTTGGAAATAAATCGATTCCCACGCAGGCTCTATACTTTGCATCTACATATTCAAAGGGTTGATTCTGCTGTGGTTTACTGACATGTAGCTGGCTTTAATACATGTTTACTGAAGCCCCGCCACCTGCAGGGGTCCTGACCCCACTGTCCGCATGCACCCCAGCCCCGGACTCATGGCATTACTGCACTTTCCCGGCATTTTCTTCCCCTGGGGACATGAAAGGCTCTGCTTGCTGTAAGATACTGAGGCCCCCGCTGTAGAGCAGTAAGGATGGGCGGCTTGGGGTTGGTACTCTCTGTGTTTACTCCAAGTTCGATTTTTAAAAATGCATCCCAGAGTGCTCACATATTCTTCATAATGGATATGGTTCTGACATTTTCCCCAAGTCTCTAATCCTGATGAAAAGCAGATGGTATTTACTTGCAAAACTCCGATCTGACCTGCCAGTGTTATCCTCTCCTGTGACCTGGCTCTTCGCCATCGGCCCTAAGAGGGATCCCAGCAGGCAAAGCCTTCCCAGACTCAGCCATTCCCATCCCTCCTCCATCCTGTGCTGGGAGGGAGCCATTCCATCGCCATTCCCATTCCTCCTCCATCCTGTGCTGGGAAGGGAGCCGTTCCATCCATGCCTAGGGGTGGCTTCTGGAAGTTCCCACTGCCTGACACACAACCAGCGCACCCTCCCATCTTCAAGCAAGACCTCACTTAAAACACCCTGGATGGCTGGGCATGGTGGCTCACACCTATAATCCCAGCACTTTGGGAGACTGAGGTGGGCGGATCACCTGAGGTTGGGAGTTTGAGTCCCGCCTGACCAACACGGAGAAACCCTGTCTCTACTAAAAATATAAAATTAGCTGGGTGTGGTGGTGCATGCCTGTAATCCCAGCTACTTGGGAGGCTGAGGCGGGAGAATCACTTGAACCTGGGAGGTGGAGGTTGCTGTGAGCCAAGATTGCGCCATTGCACTCCAGCCTGGGCAACAAGAGTGAAACTCTGTCTCAGAAACACCACCCTGGACACATAAGAACCTGCCATACGCTTGATCATGGCAGAAGAGTCAGAACATTTATTACAATCACCTATTCTGAGTATGAACAGGTTATTTACCTCATTCATTCATCCATTCACTTCTTTATATGTTTAAAAAGTGCCCCTTGCACTAGGCATTGTGGTGATACTGAAGGAATCTGGTATACAAGTTCTTCCTTCTGTGAGCTTTATTCTTTCATCTGCCTGAGACAGATCCCCAGCAAGTGTAAAGGCTGGGCAAAAAAAAAAAAAAAAAAAAAAAAGGCATACAGAGACGTTGGATTTATTCCTAGGGCTGTGCCTTGGCTCTCGTTACACCATCTGGTGTGATCTCAGCTCACTGCAACCTCGACCTCCCAGGCTCAAGTGATCCTCCTTCCTCAGCCTCCTGAGTAGCTGGGACTACAGGCGTGGGCCACTGCCTGCCTAATTTTGGTATTTTTTGGAGAGACAGGGTTTTGCCATGTTACCCTGGCTGGTCTCAAATCCCTGAGCTCAAGCAATCGGCCTGCCTCATCCTCCCAGAGTGCTGGGACTACAGGCATGAGCCACTGTGCCCGTCCTGCTTCCGATAAGAGAAAAAGTAAATAATTAAGAAAACATTAAAAATCAGGGTCCTAAACATGGGAAAACAGCAGGGTCAATACAGAAAGTGAAGGATGAACCCTATGGAAGACAGGAGAAACACTGAGGTGTTGCGTGGGCCTCCTCTCAGAAAAACCAGCTGTGCAATGGCCGTGAGGAAGGGAGAGCTCAGTGTGTGCACACAGGCAAGGAACCGTGCGGTCCTGGGAACACTGCTCCTCACCGTGCGGTCCTGAGAACGCTGCTTCTCACCGAATTCCGTTTCGAGGGCTCTTCCGAAGCTTCACAGAGATTTTGTTTACGAGAGTTAGAGCTGTCACGTTAACAATTAAAACTAAGATATTTTAAAACATTATTTGCTTTTAGTGATTAAAATAATTTAAAACCCATTACCTGTTAATACGTGATTATATATTTATGAAAAATAATATTTTCCATAAAAAAGCCATTTATTGAAAGAGCATCATTGTTTCACATTTAGCAAATGGCTTTCATGCGTGTGTTAATAGAGCAGCTGAATTCTCATCTGCCTCTGCACTTAACATATTGCATAAGTTGTTTTGGCGGAAGCCTTTGAAGATAATCCAACCCCACAGATGATGTAGTTGCATAAGGGGAGACCCCAGAAACCCCCTGAAACAGTGGAGGGCACCCCCGAGGCTCATGAACCCCACTTTGAGAACTGCTCCAGGTGGACATTTTGAGCAACACAGGAGTCAGGAGGGCTGAGGAGGAGCCACCTCTTACGCCGCCTTGGGGGCATGGCCAGGAGTTCAGGTTTTGGAAGCCCCGAACGCAATCAGAAGCTCTTATATAGTATGATGCAATTTCGTTTTTAGAACGATGGTCCTGCTGCTGTGTGGAGAATGCACTGGAGGGGAAGCAATGGATTAGGGAGGCTGGTTAGGAGGCTGTGTTCGTGGCTACGCTGGGGAGGAAGAAGGCAGCAGCTCAAATTAATTTCCTCTCCCTGTAGTCTCGGAGAGTAAGCGCACTCACTTGAAGCATGTGTCAGAGCGTCAGAGGAGGGGTGTGCTTCCCAGGTCTTCAGCAACCAACTGTCCTAGGGAAATCACAGGGCCATATGTGGCAGGACAAAGCTTTTGTATTTTAATTTTGCCTTGGAGGCGGGTTTCAAAACTCACATCACTCAAAACTCTGACCCACCTGCATTTGGCCAGCTTGTCAGCAAGATGACAGCTTCTTCTCTCTGATTTTCTTAAACTCCTACCACTTCCCATAAGCAATAAGCTTGGAAAACATGAGCATCTGCCCGAGACAGATCCCCAGGAAGTCTAAAGCCTGGGCAAAAAAGGGAGAGGAAGGGAGTACACAGAACATTGGATTTCCTATTAGGGCTGCGCCCTGGCTTTCATTACGCCGTCTGTCTGACTCTTAATAGACCTAGCCCAGGCACACAGATCAGGGCTTATTTTCTAGGCCATTTTAAATAGATTAGAAAATGCAAAGGTCCCTCAAATGACATAATTTGGCATTAAGCACTGCACACGCTTGTGCACGGCTCCTATCGGCGGGCGTGAGCGTGCGCCTGCTGGTAAGTTCATGCATCCATCAAAGGTCAGCATGGGAGATTGGCAGTGTGGGTTCCCCCAGCTTGAAAGGAGAGGCACCCCTTAATCCACATCCAGGTGCATAGCACCAAATAGCAGAATCCGTTTTAGAATTCTAAACAAAACAGTTCCAAATTCATGTTCTGTTTTGGGTTTGTCAATATTACCATTAACTTTCAGTGATACTGAGGAATATGACTTTTTGTGTTAGGTTCATACACAAATATGGTGTTTTGCCATGGGAAGGAAGTGTACGTGTGTGTGCGTGCATGTATGTGTGTAATTTTTAGTAGTAAATGAACCATTTATTTTTACTGTAGAAGCTTTAGTCAAGGATGTTAGAGCTTGCCATTAAGTGTTATTATGCCAATCTCTAAAAAATATCTTGCACTGAACATTCGTTATTTTAATGTAGACAGAGGCAAATATGCATTTTTATTTAATACAAGTGAGAATATAAGTGATAGATGCATACATGTCTATTATATACATGGAGAGAGAGGGATAATTTGAGAACTTTTTTTAAGAATGTTCTTAAATTGCTTAACAAGAAGTGGGGATAAGAACAAAGAATGTACTCAGAGGTGTATTGAGATTTGCTGGAGCCTTTGGGAAATGTGAGCAGAGAATAACAGCTTCAAGAACTTATCCAGTAAGATAAACAGCAAATATTGGCAGGCTCAACAGCCCTGGCTGAAGTAGGTATACCTGTGTTGAATTCGACCATGAATGCGATAGGCCTCTGGAAACGTATTTTTAGCCAGCGTTCAGGTACCGGGTCCCTCCTTCCCTTCTAAAATTATTTTTTAATTCCCTGGAGTGTGCCCCCCTCTGCCACTCATCTGCTTGTTTGGTGCCTGTTCCTTTCCATGGGGGCGAGGCTGGCTTCCTCCCTCTGCCGCTCATCAATACTGAGCTGATTTGGAACTAAGCTGGGTAATAACATGCCTTTCAGCAGCCAGCCCCGCACGCGCCGTGTAATTAAGGCCTGATGGTTGTGTTGACGGCAAATGAAAGAAAATGGCTTTGTTCTCCTTCCCCAGGCTTGATTGTGGGTTCTCGCTCTCACCTGAATTCGACCCACTCCGCATTGTGCCCGTGATTGCTGGAGTGCCAGTAATTGCCGTCCTGGCAGATGACATTTCCATGAAGCACATTCTGTGCAGCTCCAGAGGGAACGGACAGAGCTGATCGCTGGGGAATCTCATCAAAGGCAGATTTAGGAAAGGCCTCGGTGGAACAGGGAGCCCACGACCAAATATCAGAGCATCTCCTCTGACATTTGCTCGTCCGTCACTCACTGTGCCTGCAACCTGCTTACCCTAGGCCTGCAATCCATAGAAGACTGGATTGTGTGAGGATGAATTGCTGTTTCAGTTCATTAAGGCCAAGTTTCGATCATACCTTTTTTAGAAAAGATTCTTTATTTTGTTTTCCAAAAGGAGGATCAGAGCAGGTAGAAATAAATGAAAGCAACTTATCTTCAGAAGATGATACTGCACCCTTTATGTTGTCTATTAAGTGCATTGTTTAAAATGTGTGTACAACTTTAAAATGTGGGTGCAAATTCCATCATGCATAAAGTAGTAGAACTCACTCTTTAAAGGAACATGTTTTTATTCGTGTTTTTTGAGATGGAATCCCACTCTGTTGCCCAGGCTGCAGTGCAATGATGTGATCTCAGCTCACTGCAACCTCCGCCTCCTGGGTCCACAAGATTCTCCTGCCTCAGCCTCCTGAGTAGCTGGGATGACAGGCACACACCACCATGCCCGGCTAATTTTTTTGTACTTTCTTTAAAGAAACATTTTAAGCAGACTTCTGTCATTTGGAGCTGGTCATGGTCAGAGGGGTCACCGAGTTGGACTTGGTAATTACACATGAAAAGAGATGCCCATGGAGGTGGAAGATTTGTCCATGGTCATAAAGTCCGAAAGGAACAGAGTCAGACCAGACCTGCACCTTCCAAAGGCTTCATCAAGAACAGCGTTGGGTGGATCCTGGTGCCGTGTAGACCATCGTCCCTGGTCTTAGGCAGAAGTTTCTTACATATGCATCCTGTTTGCTCAGTTACACTCAGTGCACACTCGATTGCTACTGCCATCATCATGCACAGAGAAACACAACCACACCTGAACTTAACGGTTCACTTCCACTGTTAACACACCCTCCCCGGGCCTGCTGGACAGGGCTGTGGAACAACCTCAGGGCAAAGACGGGGTCACCCCATCATTTGGCTTTGTCTGTGTCACTCACTGTCTTTCACTTTCAATGTTTTCCAAAGAAAGAAACGTTAAGTATAGGATAGGACAGTCATTACTTATTTGGTAATATTCTTACACATTTTTTCAAAATGTCTACATTTTTAATCAGGCTTTATTATACACAAGGAATTTAATAATAATTCCATGCCAGCATAAGACATTAATTCACACAGGCTTCTTTTTCAACAAAAAGTATGCCAGAATGGGGTCTAACACTCTAAAGGTGGCTGTCCACAGTCCCTCTTAGTTTCACATGGAGAGTAGGGAGAATGGGCTGCAAGAGCTGGACTAATGTGTAGAAAGCAGTTGTGAGGCCCGTTCATCCAGTTCCCTGCTCAAATAAATTTACTGTAGGAGGAACTAAGTGAATATTGTTACTGGACAGCCCAGTGGCAGCTCCTCAAAGCCCCTTTCCTTCCCTTCTCCTGCCTGTCATACCACCTGAGGGTGGGCCCCGGCCGTCCACGTCCAGACTCTCGGGCTGAGGGTGAAGTCAACTTGCCCCCTTGATGGAGTGTGGCTTCCAAGGCCTGGCTATGCTTTACACATTTAGCTGTTCATCCAATAAACTTTCTTTTGTGGGTATTTCTTCCTTTTGATTTCATGTAAGAATGGTCGAGGTTGGCTACTTTGGGGAGGTCATTTTGTGTTGCTTTCTATTGATTTGCCTGTGAGTTGATAAAAGAATGAAGCAAACCACATTTCAAGTGCCTGCCTCCTCCCGCTGCCCCAGGAGCAATTTCTAAGTATTTTAACCAGTGTAAGCACTGCAGCGGTAGGGGGTAAACGGGCAGAATGGGCATTTTTCGATGCCATTTTGGTAGAAAGACCATTGCTGTAGGTTGGCCTTGCTTCTTTTAAGTTACAGATCTTTTAAAATCAGTGCTAATGAAGACCAAGATGAAGACTACGTTACATTGTAAATTGATCTTAACCTTGCTACAGACACTCATGTTAATTTAAAACGCAAAATTTACAGTATTTTTGAATTGGAATTTAAGAGTGTATTCATAGTAGAATTTTATAACAATCTGTTAATTATAGATTTTCGATTCTGTGATGCTTATGCAGACATCGGGTCAAGTGTTAGTAAGTGTACGCATCCAGAAAAAACCCAAGGATCTTTGTTTGCTGGAGGGAGAGGCGGGACATGGGGTGATTGATAGGTCTGCAGAACGTGACTTCTTGGGGACACATGGAGACTTCACAGAAGCTGCTTCCCTGCAATGATAGTGACGGGGGCAGAGCTAAGAATGTAATTCCAGGATGGGTGCATGAGGTTCTCCCTATTATCTGTTCATTGAGGTCCATGTTTCTTTTGTGGTGCGCATGCTATCTTGGCTTCAAAGAATGAAAAATGTAACAATGCAGGACTGCAGTTAACCAGTAAGGAACACGGGACTCGGGAAGGCCTGGCTGCATCCCCCTCATGTGCGGAGGCCAACCAGATCAATATATTAGTTTGCACACCATGCAATTTGTGGTGAGTTACTCATATTTGAACAGAGCTATTAAAATACAAGGAAGGAACAAAAACCACACAGAGGACTGAATGACTAGTTACATTTTAATTAAACAGCACAAATATGTTATATAAGCTTTGTGTTGAAAGTGCCCTAATGCCCATTTACCTTCAATGTGTTTGCTATTATTATTACTATTTTTAAGTCTGGACCTTTTATAAAGAGGCTTGTATATAAGAGTGGAATGCTTATTAGGTGCAGAATAGAGAGTTATTGGATGGCTATGGAAGAGTTGCTGGCTGGTGACTGGAAGGTTTGGAGCATGAGGGCATTTTCCAAATGCAGGAGCTGTGCTATCTCAGTGGATCCTCTGACAAGCCTTCTAAAGTAGACGCAATTACTAACACCATTTTCATTTCAGAGGTGACAAAAGTAAAGGCCAGAGAGGTGGCAAAACTGACCCGAAGTAATCCAGCTACTCATGGGGTGGGGCTTTGCACAGTTTCTAGCTAAAGTGCTGAGCTGTGGCCTTGCTTGGCAGGCCCCTTTCCAGGTAGCTGGAAACCTGAGGCCAACCACAACCAGGGATTTAGGCAAGAGTCTCTCCTGCACCCGAAGCTGATGGATGAGGAGAGGTTTGTGTCATCACAGAAGGAGCACAGAGCTTTCCTCCCAGAGCCGGGGAGATCTGCCTGCTCTGCTGGAGAGGCCGCCAGCCCATGTGTGGGCGCGCAGTGTGGGGAGGCTTAGGCAGGAAGATGAGGTCTTGCTCAGATGAGTGTTATTCCTTGGTTTGGACACACGAGGTTGGGCAGTTTGGAGTGTAGGACATTTTGCCTGGAGTTTTAATTGATAAAATCATCCCATGAAAAAAATCCCCAATTTTAAAGGCATGCTACTCTGACACCTTAAACTCATCATTTTAACATTTATATAAAGTACGTAAAATGTGTCTTTGCCTGAAAATAAACATCAGTGGAGTGGAAGCCCTTCGTCTACTCTGTCCCGACCTTTATGGGCAGCACTGCACATTTTCACTGTGGAGTCTACGTGGACACTGTCTTGTGTTTACTTTCTACTTGTTTCTTTTGAACACACACATGCATTAACACTGTAATGTATTTATTACTTTGTATGTCATTAATAAGAATATATTTTGATAATATTGAAACTGTATGATTTATTAGTGGTTCCTTCTAGGTAAATATTAGCTGTGTTTTTTAGATGTTTAAAATTGTGAACAGCCTCAACATGACCCACATTCTTCAAGCTATCTACCTCGTTCCCTTCCTCTTTTCTCTCCCTGCTTCCCTCTCTCTCTTTCTCTCTCTCTCCCCTTTCTCTCTCTCTCTTTCTCTTTTACTTTCTTTCTTTCTCTCTCTTTCCTTTCTTTCTCTCTTTCTCTCTCTCTTTCTCTCTCTCCCCTTTCTCTTTCTTCCTTCCTTTCTTTCTCTTTTTTCTTTTTTCTTTCTTTATCTCTTTCTTTCTTTCTCTTCCTTTTCTTTTCTTCCCTCCTTCCCTCCCTCCATCCTTCCTTCCTTCCTTTTTTCTTCCTTCCTCTCTCTCCTTCCTTCCTTCCTTTTTTCTTCCTTCCTCTCTCTCCTTCCTTCCTTCCTTTTTTCTTCCTTCTTCTCCTTCTTTCC
>NW_016821253.1:2013911-2095367 GCF_001698545.2 Rhinopithecus bieti | reverse complement strand
TGGGGTGGGGCTTTGCACAGTTTCTAGCTAAAGTGCTGAGCTGTGGCCTTGCTTGGCAGGCCCCTTTCCAGGTAGCTGGAAACCTGAGGCCAACCACAACCAGGGATTTAGGCAAGAGTCTCTCCTGCACCCGAAGCTGATGGATGAGGAGAGGTTTGTGTCATCACAGAAGGAGCACAGAGCTTTCCTCCCAGAGCCGGGGAGATCTGCCTGCTCTGCTGGAGAGGCCGCCAGCCCATGTGTGGGCGCGCAGTGTGGGGAGGCTTAGGCAGGAAGATGAGGTCTTGCTCAGATGAGTGTTATTCCTTGGTTTGGACACACGAGGTTGGGCAGTTTGGAGTGTAGGACATTTTTGCCTGGAGTTTTTAATTGATAAAATCATCCCATGAAAAAAATCCCCAATTTTTAAAGGCATGCTACTCTGACACCTTAAACTCATCATTTTAACATTTATATAAAGTACGTAAAATGTGTCTTTGCCTGAAAATAAACATCAGTGGAGTGGAAGCCCTTCGTCTACTCTGTCCCGACCTTTATGGGCAGCACTGCACATTTTCACTGTGGAGTCTACGTGGACACTGTCTTGTGTTTACTTTCTACTTGTTTCTTTTGAACACACACATGCATTAACACTGTAATGTATTTATTACTTTGTATGTCATTAATAAGAATATATTTTGATAATATTGAAACTGTATGATTTATTAGTGGTTCCTTCTAGGTAAATATTAGCTGTGTTTTTTAGATGTTTAAAATTGTGAACAGCCTCAACATGACCCACATTCTTCAAGCTATCTACCTCGTTCCCTTCCTCTTTTCTCTCCCTGCTTCCCTCTCTCTCTTTCTCTCTCTCTCCCCCTTTCTCTCTCTCTCTTTCTCTTTTTACTTTCTTTCTTTCTCTCTCTTTCCTTTCTTTCTCTCTTTCTCTCTCTCTTTCTCTCTCTCCCCCTTTCTCTTTCTTCCTTCCTTTCTTTCTCTTTTTTCTTTTTTCTTTCTTTATCTCTTTCTTTCTTTCTCTTCCTTTTCTTTTCTTCCCTCCTTCCCTCCCTCCATCCTTCCTTCCTTCCTTTTTTCTTCCTTCCTCTCTCTCCTTCCTTCCTTCCTTTTTTCTTCCTTCCTCTCTCTCCTTCCTTCCTTCCTTTTTTCTTCCTTCCTCTCTCTCCTTCTTTCCTTCCTTCCTTTCTTCCTTCTTTCCTTCTTTCCTTTCTTCCTTCCTTCCTCTCTCTCCTTCCTTCCTTCCCTCCTTTCTTATTTTAGTTATATCTCCAAACTATTTTTTCTAGTATATATTTTGCAAGAAACTACATGTGGGATTCTGAATTGTCATGTGCTGATAACTTTTACAGAGAGCCGCAGCTATGAAGAATATGTGCTAAAATATGGATCTCTACCTCACCACACTGAGAACCTCATCATTACCTTACAGGGCCATCAAGTACAGCATGATTTCAAACATTCACAATATTACTCTCTTGCAAGCTTTGTGCACTGGAGGGACGTTTCTTTTATCCTGCTTCTAGAGTGGTGGAAACAAAGCAAGCTTTAGGACACAGGATGGCTTGGTTCCAGGCTTCTTCTCTCCTCCCAGCGCCTGGCCCCACCCTTTCTCTCCTCCCCTCCCCTGGGAACTTCCCCTCTCTGCACGGAGGTGAGCCGCCTCTCTGTGACCAGGCTTCACCCCAGCAGCTCTCTCCTGGTCCGCTTCCCCCAGGTTCGTTCCTCCCTGTCTATTCCCCTCCTCTCTGTTCTAAAACAGCAACCTGGTTCTTCACTACTCTGTAGTGGAGGCCAGGAGGTTCCCTGTGTCCTGCGGGATAAAATTCAGGCTCTCCCAGGACTTACCATCCAAGCACACCCTTCCCTCCAACTGATCTGTGCTTTTTGTGTTACTGTTTTCTGTCCAGGAGATCTCCCTCTGTGACTTACCCATAGCCTGATGACGTGCCCTTCTCAAAGCTCAGCCACTGCTCCTCAGAAAACCTCCCCACCTCTATGGCAGAGTCAGCTCACCTCTGCGTAACCCTGAGCACTGTGGGCATCCCTGTTGCAGCCTTCCTGACTTAAAGGAGAAGCGATGACCCCCCTCCCTCTCTCCTCTGCAAGTCTGTCCTGCCTGGAGGCCCAGGCTGTGGGTCTCTTTAACTCCTGTTACGTTTATCCATCTCAGTTGCTGCCACTGTGGGCCAAACTGGGACTGCACTGCTCTTTGGTGGTGGTTGGTAGGAAGCCAGCAATTCCCAAACCGCTCCTCCTTCCCCAAAACCCAAAGGGAGAGATCCACAACAAACAATGGCCAGATGAAAAACAGAGCATGCCTTTCTGGTTAGCTGCAAAGCGCATGCTGTACTTTGATAAACCGAGGCAATGCCTGTTTCTAAGCCTCCAGCCCTCCCTAAATCCTCCATTCAAATCCAGGCAATTGCTACTCTCTGCCTTTCTTCCTTGCGAAATACAGACTGAAAATGAGAGAGAAAGAGTGTAGGGGGTGCATGGGTGTGAGAGAGGGACAGAGAATGAGGATAGATGCTGGCTATACTAATGCAAACATCTTCCTTGTTCCATGAAAAATTAATATCTTTTGAATCAATAGTGACTCAAAATATCAGCTAGCCCAGAATTATTTGCACCTATAAAGGTAAATTCTTTAAAAAATGTTCAAATAAATGGATTTCTAATGGAAGGGTTTCACTGGTTGGCATGGGTACTGGTCTGACAATCAGTAGGACAAGCCCTTCCTAAGCCACTGAAATCAGATCCTGCAGAGAGGAGGTCACCTCTCCATGGCCACAGTTCCAAGACAGTGCAGTCAGCATGGGGCATGCGTTCATTTTTGCTCTGAAAGCTTGTTACATATGGGAGTTGGGAGGTGACTGCCAGGGTGGACACTTGTCAATGTCCAGCCCAGAAACCTGGGTCCCCGTCCCAGCTCTGTGACCTCAGGCAAGCTACCTTTCTGAACCTCAGTTTCTCTCCTAAAATAGAGCCAATAATATCTCGCTTGCCTATTCTCAGGGTTGTTTTGAGGATCAAATGAAAGAACGAGCATGGAAGTGCTGGAACGTGGAAAGTCCTTTTTCTCTCACTTGGAAGCAGTTAGTTGGAGGAATCTCACTTCTCGGCATGCACCCTCCTGCCGTTGCTGTGGGAAGGAAAAGGCTGCAGGTTTAGAGAGCAGGGAGCAGCCCCCAGTCCTTGGCACTGCATCCAGGAAGACAAAGCCCTTCCACATGGTCGACTCTGTCACAGATGAAGGGTCTTAAGTACATTCATGCCCCCACCATTAGGATTTTCTAGTTGAAATGTGTGGCTGTGCTTTAAGTTAAACTCGCAGCACATTTAAATCACACTCTGCATTCACAGCCTCTGACAGACAGTAATTTCTATATATTCTAAGAGCGGAGCTTGCTGCTAGAATTCTGATTTTCTTTCCAAGGATTCTCTGAAAATTGAGAGTTCAGCTAGCAATCAGTAACATGATTTCATTCACGAAGTTTCTGTGTCTCAGAGACAACAGAGAGCCAAGTACTCTCGTGAGTGTTTTCAATCTCACTTCACAGACACATAGGTACACAAAGGTACACACACAGGTGCAGATACATGTGCACACACACAGGTACACATACACAGGCACACATAGGTACAGATACATGTGCCACACACAGGCATACACAGGTACATACACAAGCACACACACACACAGCGTACACACACATATTGGAGGACAGCGTTGCCACACCACAGGTTACAGATACAGGTGCACACACAGGCACAACACAGGTACGGACTACACAGGATCAGGGGACACACACGTACATACACAAGCACACAACAGCCAACACACAGGTATGCACACAGACACTCAGGTACAGATACAGGGTGCCCCACACACATGTTACATACACAAGCACACACACAGGTTTATGGATACAGGGCACACACAAGCACTCACAGGTACATACACAGCACACACACAGGTATGGATACAGGTGCCACACACAGGCCGTACATACACAAGCACACACACAGGTATGCGTTACAGGTGCCCACACACAGCATACACATGCGTACGTACACAAGCACACACACAGGTACAGATACAGGTGCACACACAGGTACACACACAGGTTCACACACACCTTCAGGCACAGTTTACACACACCCACTTCGAGTTGTCTCTCTGCCACTTGCATTCACTCCTAAGGTAGCACCACTGATTCAAATGATCACTTGCTGTCTCCTCTTCTTTCCTGATACAGGTTGTTTTTTTTTTAAAGAAAGAGCTTATATTTTTTCATTTGATTAGTAATTATTTGAGAGTCCATATTATGTGCTATGCTAGACAAATGAAGAATTCACCAAGTAATAAACATCTTCTGTACTCTCAAGGAACCATGAGTTCCTTGGAGGCCTGGGAAGGAGGGTGAAGTGAACTCTACTTTATTATCATTATTGTTATTCGATTCATTCATTTAATGGATTCTCTCTTCTCTGGGCCCTGGTAATACAAAAATGAACAGGTGCAATCCTCGTCTTCAAGCACCCTAGTTTCTTTGATAACAACAGTAGCATTAGCAGAAGTGAGCAAACAGTGGAATGAGTGGCTGGGTATGTGAAACGGTGTATGAACAGATCAGCAAGAGGATGACCTCATTCATCATTCAGAGGAATAGCCTCCTCCTGAGGGCTGCAATGATCTAAAAGTCTTTGAGTAGAGAAATGGTGAGATGTGATGTGAAGACTGATACATCTTTGAGATGTGTATAAAGAGAGGAATGGTGTGAACCAAAGTGAGGAAGTGTAGTTTATATTTGAGGGACATGGAGAGGACAAAACAGCTTAAACTAAAGGTCACATAAGGCGGTGGTAAGTCTTAGGAATTGAGAAACGACATGTCACCAAGCTTCAGGAGACCAGGGAGCCGGGCTACAGCGTGTGCTTTTAGTTCCAGCTCCACTTCCTACTGTTCCTCACTCACTAAAGCAGTGCTTGCGGAACTTCTGATTCCTCATCTATAAAACACGTAATTCTACCTCCTTTACATGTTTGTGTATGAAATAACTTTTAACTTTAAATTGGGATACACATGTAAGGTGCTCTCATGATAATGATAATCATACAAATCATGGTGACTGTGTGGACTTATTCTTGGTCAGAGGCATCTACAACAGAGGCATGTTCTTAGAGACTCCACTCTCAGCGTGAAGGGAGGAGGAACAGATTTGGGGAGCTGGTAGGAAGGGTGAAGTGAACTCAGCTAAGCTAACTCAGAACTCATTAGCATCTGAGCCTCGAGCCTTCGCAGGAAAAAAGGAAGGCAGAGCTATGCCTGAGTCCTCTGATTCGGATTGGTTTGGGCACTTGCCTCTTGGGAAGCTTTGGATTCAATGAGATGCAGAACCACTGGGTTCTCCAAACTTCAGAGGGTGCCTGCGAGCCTGAAACCTCTGTGGATGGATGAACCACTTCCTGGGCCACGTCCTACAGCTGATGGCCAGGGATGTGTGTGGAGGCATCGGTGTTCATTCCCAGTACCCCAGGTTCCTACATTCAAGGGCTCCCAGACCAGGTATTGCCTGTAGGATGTGAATGGCAGAACCCAGTTACTGCTCTTTGGTTAATGCTATTCCTCACTTTTTCTATGCCCCATGGAAATGTCTTCTCCCATGTGCCGTGAAAACTAAACCTTGTTATTAATAAAATTCACAGCAATTAAATCTTAGATTTCCTTAAACTACTTTTCACTTTGTTGGAGAAAGGAGTGATGGGGACTGCATACCTATCACTTTGTCCTGGGCCTTCTGCTCACTTTTCTGGTGACCCTGTGTAGGTTCTTTAGGGTTTCTGGACTTCAGTGGCCAAATCTAAAAATGAAGAGGCAGGCTGCACTATCCTTACGATTGCTTTCACTGCCGATATTCAACAATGCCAAAAGCCATTCCCCCATGTGTGTCTCTTGCTGGATCTGCCTTAGTGGTAAGTCCTCACTGTCCATGAGGGGGCTGCAGGCAAACAGCAGACCCTGAGGGGACAGAGACAGCCCCAGAGGCCCACCTCAACAACACCTTCCTGCAGAAGGAAGGAGGGCATGGGCGCCAGACCACCTTCTCTGTTCTGACACGGCACTCATCTGGCTTTGTTCTAATTGCCTCCATTTTCATTGCTCTTCTAGATCATTTTGCTTAACATAGAAGAATGTGTTTTAATGAGCTAGAATGATCTAGTCAGGCACAAATGTGATGTCCTTGCCACATTGTTTATTGGTTTGTAGACAGCCAGTGCATCCCAGGGCTTGTCTTAAACTATATTGTTAAGCAGCAAATGGCCTGGGTGTCTGGGGAGTGCAAGTTACTGGCAAGTATTACATGACTTTGGGAGTGTACATTTCTAACCTAAATTTGTTAGTCATTTTTTACAGTAATTGACACATATCTTTTGAAAATACTAATAGATAAATCATTAAATTTTTCAGTTTATTTTGTTACATAAATGTTACATGAATTTTCTTTGGCAATCAAATCATTACAGTCTGTTTATATAAAATAAATATTTTATGTATTTATAAATGAACTGTATTTATGTGAAATAAACAATTAGAAGTATTTGCAGTAAAAAGTGAAAGTTTTTCTTAGTTGTCACAACCCCACTCCTATCTCCAAAGATCATCTCAGCTATCCACTGGGTCTGTGTCCATGCTGGCGTCATCCTCTGTATTCACAGACATGCACGTGTAAATATAAGACATGCTCCTATTATATAGTTAGACTTTGCGTCCCCACCCAAATCTCATCTTGAATTGGAAGCCCCAGGGTTTGGGGAGGAACCTGGTGGGAGGTGATTGGATCATGGCAGTGGTTTACCCCATTCTGTTCTTATGATATGGAGTGAGTTCTCATAAGATCTGATGGTTTTATAAGGAAGTCTTCCCTGGATTCTCTCAAATTCTCTCTTTCGCCTGCCACCATGTACCATGTGCCTGTTTCGCCTCTACCATGATTGTAAGTTTCCTGAGGCCTTCCCAGCCATGTGGAACTGTGAGTCATTTAAACCTCTTTCCTTTGTAAATTGCGGAGTCTCAGGCAGTTCTTTCTAGCAGTGTGAGAACAGGCGAATACACCCTAGGTTCTAGTTGGTTGTATGTGAACGTGTTACACTGTGCATGCTTCTCTGCACCATCCTCTAATCACTTTGCTACACATCTTGCGGATTCTGCCTTATCAGTGTTTACGGGCCCGTCTTAGATTGCTTATTTACCACAAATAATCTAAGCATTCTATCACTGAGGAGTTTTGATACACAATATCGCATTGAAACATTTTATGCAGGTATCTATGCATATGTGTGACTAAATATATATTTGGTAGATACCAGGAACTGGAATTGTCAGGCTAGCATATGCACATTTAAAATTTTCATTCATGCTGCCAAATTCCCGACACAACAAGGTTGTTCCATTTGCATCCACGCAAACCTGCGTGAGAATCCTGTTGACGACATCGTCCCCGCTACACAGAAGACAGGGAAGGCTCTCATCCCCTTCCTTGGCAGTGGGAATGCTACCGGCCCTCTCTAAGCCACAGTGGGAAACAAACCTGGTTCCACTTCGGTGTTAATTTTGTGAAACAATGCAATTGTGGCTTTAAGTTCATGTCTAAGTTTAAGAATAGCTAGTTAATTAGAGGATAGATTATTCATATGATGTCTTTGTCTATAAATACTTCCAGGTTACAAATTGCATTTGCTGATGTCCTTTTATGTGGTTAGTTGACATGTTGGAATCAGTGGTCTCTTACTTAGAAGTTGAGATTAAGGTTATATTCTAGGCCAGATATGGTGGTTCTTGCCTGTAATCTCAGCACTTTGGGAGGCCCAGGCGGGCGGATCACTTAATGTCAGGAGTTCAAGACCAGCCTGGCCAACATGGTGAAACCCCATCTCTACTAAAACTGCAAAAATTAGCTGGTTGTGGTGGTGGGCACCTGTAATCTCAGCTACTAGGGAGGTTGAGGCAGGAGAATCGCTTGAACACAGGAGGTGGAGGTTGCAGTGAGCCAAGATCGCGCCACTGCACTCCAGCCTGGGCAACAAGAGCAAAACTCCATCTCAAAAATAATAATAATAAGTCATGTTCTAAATATTGATATTGTACAGGTGATCTACGGGAAGAACTGAGATGGGAATGTCCGTGTATGGGAGGTAGACCCAAACCTTTTAAATGCCAAAATACATTCCAATATTGCAAATAATTGAAGTCATCCCACAAAAACTTAACTGACCTAGACTTAAAGCAAAGCACACATGAGTGTTTAAAAACGAGAAGGGTGATATTAAAACTGGCTATACATTCTTTTCCTGATTTCCTATTTTTTCTTTTTAAGATGTCCCCATTTATTTACTTATTATATATTTCCTTTTCCTTGTCTAGATGGTCATCATTATCTTCTGAAAATGACCATTTCTTTCTTTTCTCTGAAAAACTGAAAGTGGACATATTCTAAATCTCATCTCCACCTAGAAGCTGAGTGACTATCTGATGAGCCATCCTAACACAAAGGCTGTGAGCAACGCAGTGAGCTAAGTGAAATCCGTTTAACTTGGTACAAAGGAAACAAGTTCCTTATTCAGTCAGGAAAGGCTAATGGGGAACCTGCTATGTACTCCATAGTGCAGGCAGCTTATTCATCTCAACCCAGCCCCTGAGCAAGATCGCGTGGCTGTCGGTAGAGATGAGCTACGGAAACAGGCGGAAGAGCTGGAGATGCACCTGCCAATCACGATGGGGACAGGCGGCCAGGACTGCCCTCCAGCCCGGCTGCTATGATGCACTGTCCTCTCTGGCCATTATGGACTCCAAATTTGACCACTGAAGGGCACAGAAAACATTCTTAAAGTAGTTTTCCTTTCAGACAGCGTCGAGGCAAGGGTCCAGGAAAGCACGCAAAACCAGGCTCAGGCGTCCCCGCATGCCTTTCAGAGGCTCCTCTGAAACTGGCTCAGTTCACAAACGATGGTTTTGCCTTCTCCTTATGGTGGTGTCTGAGGTGGGCTTTTGTCAGGCAATTGTCTGGTTCTTGCTGGTCAGTGTTCCACGTCTGAGAAAGAAGCACTATCCACATACAGCTCTCATCTTTTAACCAATCTCACACGGAACTTTTAGGGTGAAAAACAACATGACCTGTTTCCACTAGTAGCTAGTCCTGCAGGTGTGATTTGGGTTACCAGACAGGCACGAGCACTGCCATTTCAACAACACTTAGCTAAACAAAAGGTCTTCTTGACAAGAAATCTTAGAAAAGCAACGATGGCAGGAAGGAATATGTGTGTCTCAGAGGCTGATACCTTCAGGAAAAGTCACCAGGAGCTGACTTCTTTCCATCTGTGTCCCCCAGGGGTGGTGGGCACCGCCCTGGCAAGAGAGGATGGAGGAAGACGGGCTTGGTTCTTCCTTTCCTCGGCAGTGCCCCACGGTGGAGGCACTTCTCCGAGAGAAGGAGATTTGCACAGTAATTCCCGAAACCACTGAGCCAAGACTCAAAGCTACACACTCACACGCAACACACAACACACGTAGAAAGGAAGTCTGAGTGAGCCTCACAAGGAGAGCACCACACTTCTCCACTCGTGGCTCACTTGCTGCCTGGGGATTCATATCAAGCAGCAGTGGGATTCTTGCTTAAAGCATTTGGTGCTAAAAAAACGTATTTAAACTTTTAGCCCGGCCCTGCTATTGTCAGATACAGAACCTGAACTTCAGAGAGTTTTATTTACTCAACAAACATTCACACCAAGATTGGCTGAGATGGGCCTTGCTCACCGAGGAGTAATGACCGTCCATTTTATCACTAACACTTGAAGAAACGAATAGTTATATTTTTAAATCATATTATTTCAATATTAATAATATCAAGTTTATATGCTAGTTGCCTTAGTATAATCTGATTGAGGAAGTAGGGACCCAGTTCAAAAGGTTAAAATCAAAGAGACCAGGTCGCAGCGAGTATCCACTAAGCGGACATTCCACCTCATCAAACTGCCTGAGAGGGAATCTCCACATGTGCTCTCACGTCTGCCTCTGTCTCCGCCTCAAAAGGACGTGGGTCTGAATTCCGAGCATTAATGATCAGAGTGCAAACCTGAGGTAGAAGAAGGTGCTGTTTGTCCGGGGTGAATGCTCCTGAATCTTTGTAGATGATTTCAAGGTGGTATGTCTGATGCAGGGGCGTTTGCCTCAGGAAGAAACTGCAAGAATTCCTTGCATTTATACTATGTGGATGTTGAGAAAAAGCCATTAAACGCACCACTGTTATCAGAGATTTTCCAGTGTAGATAGCTGTGCACTGCTATAAATAAGACCCCAAATTATAATTTGTATTAAAAACTAAGTATATATTTTTAAATATTACAAAATAACTCCAAACTGATGCCTGTAGACTTTGCAACAAAATAAATACACTAACTCTCATTCAAGTTTTGAACCTTGATTTTTCAGGGTAATTTTAAAACCTCTCTAGATCCATGTATCTATTTTGGAATTATTTTGTTCTTTACGTGTTTGTTTTAGTAAATTCTAATTAGGGGAAATGATAATAATTGTTACGGTTGCATTTTATTGGCTGCCTTTGTGTTTCTTAGGAAATCTTGTGTTATCTTATTTCAAGTTCCACTTGCTAAGCACTGCAGCTATCATCTTATTACAGGCGGGAAGTACAGTATCTGTTAGAGGATTTATGGTAATGCTGCTGCATCTAGCTGATCATAAACAGCATGGGGAGCCCCTCAGGCTCTCTTCGTTCTCCTGACACACTTCACTGAGGCCCATTAACACTTGTCTGTTATTGCCATAGAGGCACTTTAATGAGCCTCTTGGAATTAGGCGGTTTGCACCAGAAACAATGGCTTCCCTAACTGAGGCATCACCCTCTCACTTTCTGATTTTCTAGCTCATCATTTTGTTTAACAAAATAAATTCTCTCTTTGATAGTAGACTTTGAGATAGTATGGGTACTTCTTCTTCAAATTAGAACAGTATTATGGTTTCTAATACTGAGATAACATTGCAGAAAAACATGATAGATGGTTAACAATTTCTACATTTCCATTAATGAAAGTAATTTCTTTTGTTGTTGTTATAGTAAGATAAAATTGAGCTGACATTTGGAAGTGGCCTTGTCATCAGCAAACTATGTTTTCTTATGAATGAAATTCTCTTATTTCCAAAAAATAAACATACAAAATATTTCTCCCGTATTAAATTGTTTTCTAATTACATCAAAGTGTTAAAGGAGGCAATCGTCTGAGAAATGGGCCAGTAATGGCTCAATCTAAATATTAAGTGCATTTGGTTTTACCTTCAAACCTAGGACATGTATTTAAAACTCCTCAATATCCTAGGTTTCAAAGTAAATTAACTAAATGTTAAAAAGTACTTCTAGTTAGCCATTATTAGAGTTTATAACAAGGTTTCTGAGTAAAATTATTTACACATCTTCTCAAGGTGCAGTTACCTATCTTGAAACGTAGCTGTTGTGAGTGTCACAGCACAGGGGAGCAAACCCTCCTTACACCCTCCTCCCTTCTCTTACTTAAGGTATTTTGTGTTGTCGTTCTATCCTTTAGAAAATGAACTCAGAGGAGAATTGGTGAATTCCTATCCAGTGGGCATCTTCGAAATCTGGTGGACAGCAGAAGAAGATCAGGTCCCGGGATCACCCACCCAGCGCAGCGACAGTGCAGGTACCTCTGCCCAGCACGGGGCTCCTGGCGACAGTGCAGGTACCCCTGCCCAGCACGGGGTTCCTGGTGACAGAGTACAGGTACCTCTGCCCAGCACGGGGCTCCCGGGATTGCTGCAGGCAGCCCCTGCTCTGGTGCTTGTCCCATTTGCTGCTTTGAGTAAATTCTTTCATCTTAGCTGCCTGGTGCTTCATGGCTTCCGGGAGGCAGTTAAAAGTTGCACTGCGCATCCTCTCCAAAGAGACAATTCCTGCCAAAAAGAGCCCTTTGCAGTTAAATTAGATGAGGCATAGCTTGTTCTCACTGCTGACGTTATATCGGGCAGGAATGACGTGAGCCTCCTTTGTGGGTGCTGAGAGGATGCCTCGGGGTGGCCAGTGGGGAGGGAAGGTTGCCCATGACCCTCACGTGGAAATGGCTCGTGTAGAATCACTGCACACAAAATCTACACTTGCAGCAGAAGGAACTGCTTAGTAAAGCATTTGGAGTCTGATTTGGAGGATTGGGGATGGATGAGATTGGCACATACCCAGTGGCTGCTGCCTGGCAGCACATATTTTTAGGGCTGGAGGTCGACAAGACTGAAATATGGCCCAGATCTCAGATCCTGCAAAGTCTCTGGTTCTGAACAAGGGAGTGGAATAGGAACTCTGGTGTTCTCTTCTCAATACTCACATTTCGAAGTACTTTTATATATGTCACTCTGATGAAGAAAAGAAGAAAATTCTGGTAAAAGTGGCAATTTCTCAGCATGCTCTATAAGGAAAGCTGTGGCATGCATTTTAAGGTTCACTGTGCAATCGTGATTTATTTGTCTGCCGACCGCCCCACTTGCCTGTCTGATAATAGAACTACTTACCACTGCACAGAAATTAGAGGCTGGGATTGTCTTCCATATGCCGCAAGCTTGTGGGTGCTGCAAGCTTCGAGAGCTTTATGAACTGCTGTAATAGGTCACAATTGTTCTAATCATTTTCTCGTCTATACCCTATTCATTTTCCTGAAGAAACTCACTGCACTCGTTGCTCCAGTTTGGGGAAGGCATTATGTTTAATCGTACATTTCCCCGAGGTTAAAACAACAACAACAACAAAAAGAAAAAACAGAAGAACCTATTCACACTGAGTGTTCATGCACACTTGGCTTCAGAAGCAGTTAAAGTTTCTGAACTGTAGGTGTTTCAAATGTCTAGGCTGTCTTGTTTTATCTCATCTCATTGAATTTTAGTAATAAGTTAAGGGCGTTTGATGAAATATTTTATAAGGGAGTAATGTTTACATGTGGCTTCATTGAATTGGATTCTGGCATTGAGTTAGATGTTCGCATTTCAATGAGCGTGCTCAGTGTAGTTGGATATAAAGCATTCACATACCAATCTCACCCGGAATTACACGAAATCACAAGGAAAACAAGTGAGCTGGATTTGCAAGCAACTGCCGTGTTTATACTTGGCTTTCAGTAGGGTTCTCAGCTGAGGCATCACCTTTGATTTTGAGAGGTGTCCGTTTTCAGAGTGGGAGAGCAAGTTGAACTTGGTTAGGGGGAAAAAGAGATCTCGAGGTTCTAGCAGCTGAAATCCTGTCCTGCTTTGCCCTGGAGACTGCCATGCTCAGTGGAGTGTATGCCGGGATCCCTCCAGCCAGGGCCTGGTTGAGCAAACCCTTCTGGGTGTAAGACAAGCTTAGCACCCAAAGGTCTCCAGGGGCCTCCAGATCCAATTAGATAATAAGAGCAAGACACACAACCAATGCTTGCATTTCACATCAGTCTTTCCACCCAGTCCTCATTGTCTTCATTCAGTCCTCACCAATCATTCCTCACTTTCAGGGTTCTGGTAGCAAGGCTTAAAAGTCACCGTGACAGCCACACACCGTGAAGGATGCAGACGCAGAGCCTCTGACTTCTGGGATTTGTTATCCATGTTCTTATTTTTTAAAGATTAGTATTTGACTCTCAGGGGATGGTCAATATCTATTTTCTCTATGTATGTCATAAGTACTTTAGTAAATGGGTGACACAATGAAATATATATAAAACAGTACTTAGAAATAACTAGATTTAGCATTATAGAATGGGAATACATTGCTATATTAATGAGAATACATCTTCACATAGTAAGTTATAAAATGGCAATTTGTAAATCATTGTGTTACATAGACCTGGTGGGCCAACATTTTTTGTAGAGCTAGATATTATTTTAGACTTTGGGGAGGGAGTGGTCTCCGTGCAACTGCTCACCACTGCCACCACTGTCTGAAATGAGCCATAGGCAACAGCGAGCAGATGGCGTTGCCGCCTGACAATAAAACTTTATTTACAGCATCAGTAGAGAACAGTTTCGGCCTGCAGGCCTTAGTTTGTCAACCCATGGTGAAGACTTAAGTTCCCAGTTCTGAAATAGCCACAGTCACTTTTGGCAGAGAGATGGTCACTGACTCCTCCCTGGGTAAGCAGTCCCTTGCAAACTCACAGGACAGTCCAAAGTTACCATCCACAGACATGCTGCTCCCAGGAAAGCCCTTTGCTGATACATGAGCCTGGTACCCAGGGTGGAGCTGGCAGAAGCTTCCACAAAGTCTGAAAGAAGGATGAAGAGAGCAAGGTTGTCACCTCTGTGGAAATCAGAGCAGAATTCAAGACACTCAAAAGATTTCAAGAGCAGGAAACGTTCCTAGTGTGTTTGTGCCTGTATCACCCTGTCTGACTAGAAATATCATCCTGAAAACTGTGTGGGATGTGAAACCAAACCAAATCCAACTGGAAGGGGTGTTTCCACACCTGGATACAGAGGGAGTTCTGACCGTAAAACCGCACCTACGCCAAAAGGAAACATCTTCCCGGAGGGGTGAGGGATGCCGGTCAGCAGTCTGTGGGGCAGAGCCAGGCGTGGCCACATGACGGGACCAGACCACACAACTGCTTGGGGTGGGATTCCATTCGGCCTGTTTTCCCACATCCTCTGCAACTACAAAACAAAAACATAAATGTATGAATTTGACAAATTAAAAAAAAAATCATAGTGAACATGGAGAATAAAATACCAAACACAAAAGAGAATGATTTCCGGTTGCAGGGGACTGTATGCCACCAGCTTGATAAAAAGGTTAATGCTGAAAAAGACCTTAACGATGCCATAGATGTTTTTAAAGTCCCCTTATGTTTGCCTCGGACTTCAAAAAATCTTATTTGGCATGTGAATCTGTGTCACACGTGATTTAGCCAAAACAGAGCATTAGTTGACATTTTCCACTGAGATGACTTGCTGAAATCGGTATATCTTTAACGTAGCATCCTACATGATAATACGTTGTTACAGAATAAGCCAAAAGAGGTGATCGAGAGAGAAACAACAGGAACACAACCTGCCGAGTATGCTCCTACCGCACTGCCCAAGGACCTGAGAGAGGAAAGGTCTGCTGGTCCCGTAAGTAGTTCAGTGTCCAGCAGAAATTTCCTAGAAAGTTATAGGATGTCAGACTGGAGAACAAATCCTAATTCTACCCCATCATCTGCAGAGAACTTACTTGGCTCTTTGAACCTGAGTTTCAGTTTCCCCATCAGTAAAATGGCCATAATCATTGTTTCTTAACAGAACTGTTACAAGGATTACATGTTATAAGTGTCTAAAACACTAAATTTAGTCCTTGAAACACAGAAGATGTTTTAGAATTTCCCAGAGCTGTATTGTTTTTGAAATGAGAAGTGGACAGAGGTGCCCGGTTCCCCTCCAGATGGCACCTCCCCAGTGAAGACCACCAACTGCATCACCTGGCTCTAGGGCCTTGGGGCTGAGCATTAGAAAGGTTGGGGTGGGTTTGGCCTCCGTTATTTCTTGGAAGTAAAAACTCCTGGAAAAAGGAAAGTCGCTCTTAGGTAGCAGAGGCACAAACAAACTGGAACACTGATTCTGTATTTGAAGTAAAACATGCTCAGGGCTGACCAGTCTCCATGTCAGCATCTTTTATCCAAAGCACTTCAGGGTCATCTGAAGCATTCGGAGAGCTTGGGGCCCTGAAGGTGGAGTGTGGCTTATTTGTGTACCCCACTCTCATCACATCACTTGCTATGTCTATTGTGTAGGCACCCGAAAAATATCAGTCTCAGCAATGAGTGGGTCCATTACCTTCACGTGTAAAGCCTTGTTTTCATTTGCTCATAATTTAGAAACAGCTGATGTGCAAGGACCTGCAGTAAGTGTTATAAAGTGTGGAAGTAAGATCCAGAACTTTCCATATGCACCCCAACACATCTAAGGAGTGCTTTTAACTGAAGGTCAAAAGTAGCAGAAAGAATTACTTTTTATGTTCTCCTCTGACTTGACACTTGACTGCCTAGCATGCACATGTAGTACTCTTTTAAATGAAATACAACGCACACCCTCATCATGCGACCTTCCATCTTTTTTACCGCATGCCCCTCCGACCTGGAGCCTCTGGGATGCCCGTGCTTCCTCCTCCTGTTGAGCCCACACCATTCTGCAAAGTTACTCATAGATCTACAGGTGCCTCATAAGTCTACACACACATCCCACCGATGTGAAGTCACCTGTTTTTTTGAGTTTCTCGTTTGTTGTTGTTTGTGGGTGCAAGTGAAGAGATAAAATTTAACACACATCTAAATGAAGTAAATGCCTTTTTTAAATAAAATGCATTATAAGTGAATTATTTCAAATACCCCATCCATACACAAAAAAAATATTTTCTTGTGTGCATTTGTATAACGTATGTTTGAGTCAACTACTACATGCCAGATGCTATATAGAAATGGAATCAGAGAATTCTGCAGAAAAGCTGTTCTTGTTGAGCCGTTTAATAAGGGTGAGGGCATAACAGCAACCACAACAAGAGAACAGTTGGAGGAGGAGCTGCAAAGTCATGAGGATGAAACCACCCCAAAGGGGGAATCTGTGTGTTCCTGGAGAAGGCACGGAGGGCTGCAGTTACCTCCCAGGCTGGCTCCAAGGACATCTTTTGACTTAGACAAGGATAGTCCAGATGTGGTACCAGCATCGGGAAAGGCCTGAGGTTTGGGAGTGGGAAGCGGGAGGGAGGGCAGGGTGGGCCTGGTGAGTTTTGGTTGAGCTCTGTAGATGGTGAGAGACCATGGGTGAGTTTGAGCAAAGAGGAGACAGGGTCTGATTTCCCAGTGTGAAGTGTGGATTGGAGGAGCTAATGCCAGTGCCTGGAGGACAGGGGGCTGTTGACAAGAGTCCAGGAGAAGTTGTTGAGGGTCTCCAGGAGGACAGGTGTATCTGGTTTGAAGAAGGTGAAGGTGCGTGTGGTGGGCGTACAGTGCAGCCACGCTGTGCAGATCAAGGTGGGGTTCAGACACCATCACGCCCAACGGGGATGAAGAGCAAAAGGGGCTTCACGGCACAACTTTGAAAACATCCACAAATTCTACACTCACCCCTCAAAACCTGGGGTTTTCATCTGTAAAACAGTGGGAGTGTTTCCCATGTCATAGGGTTGTTGAGGATTATAGATGCTAATGCTTGTAAAATCTGCAGTGCAGCGGCTGGCAAGAAGCACCAGCCCTTCAAACCAGGGCTACCCTCATTATTATTCATAAAGAACCCAAGGCAAACTTGCCTCACCATAAAAGACAAAGGCAGAAGTGACCTGATTTACATCTGTGTTATGCTTTATGGTATTCAATCGCGTGCCTTCACTTACTATGCAACTATGTGGAGAGTGAAGATGCACTCTGAACCGATGCAGAGAGATTTTAAGGAGATTTTGTTAAAGAAAAAAGCAACATACAGAAGAGAAGCAAAACTATGACTTCACACACACATGTGTATTTGCTTGTATTTGCACAAAAAATCTAGGATAGACAAAAAAACTAAAAAGTATGTATGGGGGTTACTAAGGGAAAAGGCAGGTTGAGAGGGAAATGTTTTCAATTGTTCTTGCTCATTCATTTATTAATTTGTTTCTTTATTTTTGAATGATGCAAATGTATCTCATATTCAAAAAATAAAATTTAAAAGAAACATGAAAGAGTACTTTCCCATAACCAATCTAATGTATCCTCACTGGCCCTTCATTTTAGGTAGAAAGGGATTATTCTTTCTATACAAATAAGGAGACTGAGGATCCATAGCTTAAATGACTTGACCGAGGTCGCAGCCAGTGAATGACAGCTCTGGATTTCAATTCTGACTCTGAAACCCGTTCATTGCCGCTCCCTTCCCCTCATTACAATACACAGTTATGCTTGTGGAGTCTTATTCAGCATTTATGGCTAATATAGAGATGTATCAATCTAAATGATTGGGATCAGAGCTAAGTGACAGGAGTAGATAAAGAAGATGGTGGCAGTGCTGGTGGTGGAGGCTGGGAGGGAGGCCATAGGAGAGTGTTTGAAGAGGGCTTCCTGTTCCATGAGGACTTATCTGAGTGACCTGTAGACAAAACAGCCTCACCTGTTCATGAGTTTATAACAGTGGGAGGGAGGAAGGGAGAGAAGGAAGGAGGGAGGGAGGAAAAGAGGCAGGCAGGCTAGATAATTAAGAAAGGAAATAAGGAGACGAGGAAGGAAATAAATAAGAGGGAGAAATTCTCCTATCAGATTCTCTAGTTAACAATGTATGCCTAATAAACACAATTACCTTTTAATAACTTCAGTTTTCCCCATAGCTCTCATAATATTTCATACATGCTCTTCTTTCTAAAATTCGCTACTTTAAAACTTGCTTTACAAAGTAGAAAAATAAAATATTTTATTATTACTTATTTACTTCTTCAATAATAAAGGTCAGAATCTCAAAGTTATTTTAAAAGTATTTTGAACACAACATTCAAGAAAGAGCTATGAGGAGACAATGTGAGAAAACAGCAGCAAGTGTGGAAGAAATTCTTTAGAATAATAAAGGAAAATGTAATTTTATATCCTAGTTATGCTTTATACATTAAAACAGCTATAAAGGACTTATGGACAGTGGGGAAATGTGAATATTCCCAATATTCTGTATATTTTATGATATGATTTAAATAATATTAACTTCCTTTTCTGTTGAAATTACACATCCATTATGTGGGAGAATGTGTTTTTTTCTTAGAAGATAAATGTTGACATATTTAGGTGTGAGCTTTCCATGATGTCTGTGAGGTTCAGGAAAACGTGTGTGTGGTGTGTGGATGTCTGTGGTCACCTTTGTGCATGTGTGTGTATGTGTGTGCACGTGTGTGTATGTGTATGTGTGTGTGCACGTGTGTGTGTATGTGTGTGCACGTGTTGTTATGGTGTGTACACATGGTATGGTGGCGCACATGTGTGTGGCACATGTGTATTATGTCGTGTGCACAATGTGGTATGTGTGTATTGTGGCACGTGTGTGTGGTGCACGGTGTGTATGTGTGCACTGTGTGTAGTGTGCTGGTAATGTGTGTGTATGTGTGTATGTGTGTGGCACATGTGGCATCATGTGTGTTGTACACTGTATCCATGTGTGTGGCACGTGTGTGTGCAGCGTGTGTATGGTGTGCACTGTGTGTGCGTGTATGTGTGTGCACGTGTTAATGTGTGTGTGCACGTGTGTATATGTGTGTGTATGTGTGTGTGTGCACGTGTGTGTGTGTGTATGTGTGTGTGTGACTGGTTCATGTACCACACCTGCACTTGGTGTCTAACATGGACAAAGTTACAAAGTAACCTTACTGCATCCATTTCCTTAGAGATGTACTTTAGACCGTCAGAGGTAGATCACAGAACTCGAAATCTCCTTTTCAACTTAAGGAAAGACGAATTGTCTTTGGGGGGTCCGCGAGCTCCACTTCTGGTGTCCCTGGAGAGCTGGCGCAAGTCCTCTTTCCAGCAGAGACTCATCCGGGAAAGCAGCTGGCAGGCCTTGACTGCCCCTTATTTACAGGTTAGGAGGAAAGAGTCCCGCCAAATGGAGAGTTTTCTAAGCCAAAGTGTTTATTGGTGAAGCTGCAGGTCAACTTCGAGTGCTGTTCTTTCCTTCTATCACAGTGCATTTATGTGTCCTGTGTCCGATTCATGAAAATAAACTGCTCTAGCAGGACACTCCGTTTGGGAACTCGTGTACATGGAGTGCAGTCCTACAAGCAGGGGCTACAGGGAAGCTGTCTTTGAACCACGGCGTGTGCGTGCTCCTGAAAGCCACATCTATCGTCTGTTGCCAGCACATGTCTTTCTTTCACATGCCCTGAAAGCACATTGCAGAATGTCACAAGTTTATGCAGATGGTATTTCTTCTCATTCATTCCCACACAGAAAATAAAAAGGATAGTTGGACAACCGACAATCTGGGGTGGCTACTCTATGTGAGGCATTGTGCTAGGTCTTGAAAAGTAACCAAAAGATAAGAGCCAGTGTTGACGCCCTCAGTGGCTCGGAAGTCAGGTGTTTAGGAAACTTGGTCGGCTTGGACCCACACGGATGAAGCAGCAAAGAGATGTCGTGATGCCCAAGTGTTTTGTTCATAGTTGTGCAAGCCAGCCTCATCCAAACAGGATGCGTGAAACAGGCATTAGATAAAAATGAAATGAAACACAAATGGCAGCAGGAAATGGTAAGTTCTGAGGGAACACTTAAAAGACCTAAAAAAGCAAAACCACAGGAAGGATGAAATGAAGGAAAGAGGAAGAGGGTGCAAAAGACAAATAATGTGGACATAACTATAAGGAAAAAACACAATGAAAAACAAAAAACAAACGCCTATTCACCTATATGACCTTAAACACTCTGACAGCTTGACTGCATCACCACAATCAAATAATCTGAATTAGCCAAGTTCATTAAAAAGAGCTAAATTACATACACTATTTTTGTTTAATATCCATAAGAAGTTAAATTTATATAAATTATATGTATTCTTTTAAATTATAAAAATATGTGTATTGCTATAGGGGATGATATTGAGGTCATTTTTCGCTACATGATACATGCGTGAATAAGAATTATGAGGAAAAAAATTATTTCTCTCAATGAAAAAGAGAAGCAAGAACTTTGCTGTTTTCTGATAGACATAAAATTTATACCTGTTCCCATTTCGTCTTTGTCACGGACCACTAACACTTTCCTGGGTGTGTTGAGGCAAAGAATCCATTCAGAATTTATGACAGCATAGGAGGTCAAAGTCCTTTTATTTGTGTTGTTTTGTCTCTTACTTAATTGCAACTACTGTCAGGCAACATAAATTCTATTTCAGTGATAAGTCTTCAAAATGCCTTGTCACAGATTTGCAACTGATGATTTGCTCTTACAGAAAATATGAATAAGTATAACCGAGGCAGGTAGGATAAGAGATGGCATCTTAGCTACTGGGGTGGTGATGAAGGCCCCCACCTTAGGTCTCAAACGGAGATCCTCAGAGCCCCATGTAGAAAGAAAAGCAAGGTTGGGGATTCTACTGGAGGTGGTCCAAGAACCGTTCTTTAAACATCACTCATTTAGGGTCAGGTGGTCCTGCTGGTAGTTTCAGAAACAGGTGCACTTGGTAGGTGGGGTTTATTCTGCAGATAGTCCCACTTAACCAAGATCTTATTTCTATATTCTACCTGGAGCTCTGATCTCCATTGAAGACCTAATGGGGTGGCAATGAAGGCCCCCACTTCTACTTTTATCAGTGTTTGCAGTAAATTTATTTGCCACCTTTCCAAGGTCACGGGGTTACAAATCAAGGGGTTGCAGGGTGGCAAGTCAAGTTACTGTGAGCACTGATAAAAGTAGCAGTGCAAACCGCCACCTGAGAGCAAGAGAACGTTTCCGACGCCTGTAAATATGGCCATGATCTGAACTAGTCGGAATAGACTAGGCTGTTTAAAACATGAATTCAGAAATGAACCAGAAAGCAGAACCCTGATTAAAGTTTATTCTTTGCTCATGTCACAGCTTACTGCCAGCTGGGCAGCCCCTTCAGTGCGTGGCCCTGCCCTGTGGAATCTGAGTCTTCCAGAAATTAGCGTGGCCATGAAAACTGTGCAGGACACTTTGGGCCAGACCACAGTATTCCGTTGGTCAGAGTCAGATTCAGACCCCAATCCACTGCCCAGGAAACTTGGAGGTGCAGACATCCTGTGTGCCCAGGAAGAGGGGTGACATGGACATGAGCAGAGCCTCAGACCTGCTGCTTTCCAAGGGGTGATTCAGGAGAGCTCAGCTGCTAGGGACCACGGGCACCACCTGCATTCCTGCCCGACCTCCTTCTCTGTGGACTGCAGGCACTGTCTGTATTCCCACCCGACGCCGTTCTCTGTGGACCCCAGACACCACCTGCATTCCCACCTGACCTTCTCTGTGGACCAGGGGTACTGTCCACATTCCTTACCTACCCACCCCGCTTCCCGTGTTCTAACTTGGTTTTGTTGCTAATATCATCTGGCACCCAACACAGGTCTGCCTTCAAGGAGGACTCTGGTGAACTTGCTGGTCCGAGCTGAGTTTGGGGTCCAAATTCATTTGTGTTTCCTGCAGAGATGCACAGACTGACTTCTGGCCGGAAACACTGGACTGTGAAATTGGACGTTGGCTAAGCGAGTCTGTCCTGAGCATAAACGCCACCAAGTATGCCTGCTTCCGAAACTCCCGGGAGGATCACCTGGCCCTAAACCAGTGTTCAAAGAACAGTTCTGGGACCACTTCCATTAGAACCCCCAACTTTGCTTTTCGTTCTCCATGGAGCTCTGATCTCCATTCAAGACCTAAGGTATCAGAATTTCTAGTATAGGGCCTGTATATAAAAAATGTAATAAATACCCCCACAAATTCATATGCACATTAATGCACAGCTCCTGCCCAGAGTGACAGCACGTTCACCGAGCTGATGCATCCACCTCGGAGGCTCCTGAGAGCTGGCGTCCCCAGCACCACCCTGCTCTATTGCCTCACACCCAGGGAGCAGGGTTCTTTGTCTTTGTTTCTTTATTTAATTTTGTCAGCTGAGACCTGGGAAATATAATGACACATTCTTCTCATTTCAGGTTCTTTTTATTATTTTTTACTTTTTACCATTTTACAATAGAAGGATTCAACATAGGCACAAGTGGGACTGAGCCCCAAATGTACATCTTCAAGCTCCCAGAGTGGCCTCGCTTATACCTGCTCGTTCTTCCTCGCGCAGGCATAGGTCGCTCTGAAGCAAATCCAAGTGAGTGTGTAATTTTAGCTAGAAATAATTTATCATAAATTCCCAAAATAATAGTTCTTTTATAAAACATAACCACCCATCAAACCTTACAAAAAGATCTTGTTATCAAATATCCAAGCAGGATTCACATTTCACATATGGTCTCACAAATGTATTACTATTTGGTTTTGGTTTTGTTTTGTTTTGTTTTGTTTGAGATGGAGTCTCGCTCCATTGCCCAGGCTGGAGTGCAGTGGCACAATCTCGGCTCACTGCAACCTCTGCCTCCTGGGTTCAAGCAATTCTCATAACTCAGCCTCCCAAGTAGCTGGGACTACAGGCACGCGCCACCATGCCTGGCTAATTTTCATATTTTTTTTTTTTTTTTTTAGTAGAGATGGGGTTTCGCCATGTTGGGCAGGCTGGTCTCAAACTCCTGACCTCAAGTGATCCACCTGCCTTGACCTCCCAAAGAGCTGGGATTACAGGTGTGAGCCGCCGTGCCCGGCCCAGTTTGTTTTTGAATTGGAATCTAATAAGATCTGCAGTGGCATCTTACTGACATGTGTCTTGAATCCTCTTTTGTGGTCTACATAGCCTTTCCTTCCTTCTCCTCTCTGCCTTACCTCTTGTGACTTATTTCTTGAATAAGCTGGGCAGAGGGTCCCCCAGTCTGTGTTTTCCTGAGGTCACTTCTTTGGTGCCATTTAACATGTTCCTCTGACCTCTGAGTTTCCTGCAAACTGGTGGTTAATGCAGAGACCTAAGCCACCACAGCTTTGATCTTGTGGTATCTTCTTGAGAAGGTGGCATGCAATGTCTGGTTGCCTCCCATTCCATAGCCTTACAGTTGGCAGATAGGTACCCATGTTGCCCAGGCTGTCAACCTGACCAACCTATTAGGAAGTCTCCCCTCAACCTTCTCCCTTGTGGCTTTGGCGGTCAGTGACACCCATGGCCTAGATCCACCATTTCTCCAGGGTTACAGATGATATTCTATTATTCTTAATTTACGATTTGGAGGACTTCTCTACAGAAAACATTCCCTCATCAACCATTTGGTTTCTATTGTATAAAAATCAAAGTAAATGTTTTTCTTGCTTTACCACTTTTTCAAATAATAGTATTTTTTCTCTTCCAATGAGAAATACCAAAACTAAAATATGAACAGACATGTACTGAAGCAAACATTTGGTATCTCCTGAGGTTTTGTTTTTGTTTGCAAAGCCTACATGGTCTTTCTTGTGCACATACTACTCACGGTGATGAAAGTCAGAACCAACATTTATTGAGTTTTGAAGACTGTCATGTGCTATGTGGGAGGCACACGTGCACCTCATTAAACTTCTCAGCACCCCATGAGGTTGAAGCTATGATCATCCTCATCTGCAGATGAGGAAACTGAGGAACAGAGAGAAGTGGATTGCCGTGGCCACACAGCTGTTACGTGACAGACCTGGGTGCTGTTGCATGGTGTCCAACCTGGAGTTCTGGCCCAGCATCTGAGCACTTTAGGCTTTTGCATTCACTCACAGCCTGCTGCATGTTTATGAGGGTAAGGAGAGAAAGAAGAAAAAGTAGCAAGCAGAAGAGCCCCCCAGAGGAAATGCAAGTGATCAACAATTTAATGTAAAGGTACTAGACAAGGTAATAGCACAAGCCTTTTCAAGGTCATCTGCTTGGTTAACTGGGCTGAAGGCTGCCGAAGGCTTTAATGGCTAGAAGTTGCTAATGGCCTTTCTGTCCTTTGAAGAGATCTTTAATTCTCCAGGGGTATCCAGGGTGATCCACATCCCCTCGCTAAGGCAGCTCCCAGGTTGGCATTGGCCACCTCCTAGTTGGCAGTCTCAACACAGGCCTGTGGGTGAAGAGAGTGCTGGTCTGAAGGCAGCCCGCACTTGGCAGTGAGGAGTACCCCATCATCTGGGGGTGGGGCAGGAAAGCCAGGTGAGATCCCACAGCACACCTGGTGTGTGTTAATTAAGGGAGTTTCCAGAGCTTTTAGTTGAGCACCTCTCACCTCCATTTAAAGCACAGCTGTGCACCTAATGAAAACATGCATTTGCAGTGTAGAGGAGGGTCTATTCAGCGTCAACACCTAAGAGTTTTGAGGACCCTGAAGAGACCATGAATACTGTACCCTTGACCCCATTTCCAAGTCAGCGATTCCCATATGGACTCAATAAGGATTGTCTAGCATGCTACCTCCCTTCCTTTTTAGCACAGGCTGAAAAGCAAGTCTGTCACCGTCACCCTGACAGCCCTCTGCTTCACCAAGTATTTTCCTGGGAGTCTTGGGAGCTCTTCACATGTCCCCATGCTGGCCGATTGCTACAGCAACCTGCGGATTGTGGATGTGAGATGTAGGCAGGTGGAAACTTGTCAAGATGTAATGGGTGTTTTAGATGTCAGGTTAGACTTCTCCTACAAATGCTGCATATGTGCTGGAACACCAATCCTGAGACGAGGCACACAACAAAATGCCCTGTAGGTAAGGGTGCAAATGGCATGAGGCCCTGGAGCTCTTCAGCAGGAAATACCAACGTTCCCCCACCCCATCACCCCTTCCCCGGAGCAGAGGCTGTGGGTCCGCCTGCGCTATCTGCCTGTCAGTGAAAGACACATGTCATCATGGACCGTTGCTTCTGCTTGCCTAATCCTCCATGTTGATATTAAGTTCTTTATATCCAATTTCAAGTGTGTGTGTGTGTACTTGAATGTGCATCCATATGTGCAATGTGTGCACCCATGTCCACCTGTGCATGTGTGTGTGTGTGTGTGTGTATGCCGTGGGAGGAGAGAGAGAAGCAGAGCTATGACTGAATAAAGAGCCATTGCTGATATGAACTGATATGAATTGCATTTTGATCCAAGACAGTGACCAACCCTAGCTAAGGTTTCTGCTTTTAGTCACTTAAGTGCAGAGAAGAAAGGAGCGATCTCATGGTGCGCGTTTGTGATAGGCCCCTGCAGGCTTTGTCAGGCGCAGCCCAGGAATGACAGCCTGGAACATGCAAATTACTGCTGAGGTGACTGCATGCCAAACACACTGTTTCATAGCTCCCTGGGAGTCTGCCAAACCTTTCTTTGCAGATTTTTTTCTAGGAAACAATGGCAGGGAATCAGAAGTGATTTTTTTCCTTCTTCTTTTAAAATAAAATCTGCCTAGCCAGGGCCAAGGCATACATAGAGTTAGTCCAACAGATATTCCTTCACAGCCCACTTGCTGCAAACACTGTGTGGTCTTGGTGTGTCTGCACATGGTCCCTGGCTTGCAAGGCTGTGTGATTGTAGACAAGGGGAGACAAAATGAGGCTTGGACCCATATGGAAGGTAAACTGAGTCTCCAGAAGGAATGTTACTGAAAAAAATAGTGGAAAGGGCAAGAGATATAGGAATGGAGAAAGGAGTCAGGAGAGAATCTCCCTGCAGAACTGAAGCCTGACCTAGGTATGAGGTCTCTCTGGTGCAAGGCCTCTGCAGAGTCTGGCTCTGTGGATCCGTTGTCTGCTGTGAAAATGTAGGGACATAAGACTGGATCTACCCTTTGAGAGGTGCTGACTGCTGCACCCAAACGCCCAAAGACCTGCTGGTGTGATGCAATCTCAATGTGGAAAAATATTTCTATGGCAACAGACATTTTCTTTTAAAATTAAATGAGAACAAAGCAAACCATGCATATCCTATAAAAGAAGCAGATGAATGTATAGGAAAGGAAACAATGGCAGTTTTGCTCCAGTGGAAGGCCCAGGAAGTGTGTCTCAATGTTTCATCTCCTGCCTCTCCTCATATGCTCAGCACATGTATCATCTGAATTTCTCACTGGCCTCTGACATTACCAAGAACAAAGATAAAAAGATACTACAAGTCACTGCACTTTGTGAAAATTGTAATGAAATTAAAATAGTAACCATTGAAACTGAACTAATGGCAGCTCCCTCCTACCTCTGCTTTTCCCCTAAAAGTAACAAAAAATCTCCAGAATAATAAATTATTAAGTGGTTATTTTACAAAAGTCTAGTCCATGAACATATTAAGTTTGCTTAATTACTTGGTAAAATTATGAAGTGCCTGATATGTCCTTGTTAAACTAATGAAGCAAAGTTATGAATGATAATAATGCCTTATATCTATATATACCATTTTTACAGTGCTTTCACATGGATTATATGATTTCATTATATTTTAGAGGCTGAGATAAAACTTAAAAACAAAACTAGTAATTATTCTTACAATTTTAGACAGTAGATTCACTGATCTGCTCGATTGTTTTATTTTATAAAAATATACTCTGTACTTCTAAATGAATAATAAGCCATTCTGACTGTGACATCATCAGCATTTCAGCAGGACGCTTATTTTGCCGAACCCATCGTAACATAATCAAAACTCCATTGTGCCTAAATGGGCTTGAGTGAAATCCTGAGATTTTCCCCCAAACTGATGGAAACAAATGGAAAACAAAAACAGTTTAGTTTTCTAAAGAAACCTTGACAAGGTCCAGTTAAAACACGTGCGTTTTTCCTCAGACCTCCCCAATGATCCCGCTGTCTCCACAGGGCTCTCCAACAGCCGCTTTGCTCTGTTCCCAAGATGGCAGCTCTTGCTCCGCACTGGAAGGGCCCCTCCTTGTGGTGTCAGGCATTCCTGGGGCCCTGGAGGCCATTGCCCGTGATACAGTGTAGTCTGAGGTTCAGCAGAGAGTGCCACCTCCTTCCATCCTTCACCTTTGCCAACATAAGCATAGATATAAAAAAGCAGAAAGTCAGCCTTCTCCTCTGGTGAGGGCAAAAACACTTTAATGGCACCAATGAACTGAGCACAATCAACCTCTAACTTGCATTTAATTTTTAAACTGGACTTTTTTCACATTTGCATATGAGAAAGGAATAAGCTGAGATTTAGTAAACGTATTTTACATAATTTGGTCAATCAGTGCCTTGCGCTCTCTTGCCATTTGAGGATACAGCCGACAGCTACATTGACTTTAAGACTGCATGCTCAGTTCTCTCCCCTGTTGGGGGCTGCAACCTGTGTGATTGTTTAATACAGTCACAGCTTCTCAGAGAACAGAACTCCTCAGCAGCTTTGCCTTCAGGTTGGAACTAAAAGTGTAAGAGGTCACTGAAATATAAATCGGTTTCTAATAAACAAGTAAACATCCCTGAGTCTATGAGCTCTAATTCAACCTCCTCCTAGCACAGCTTCCCAGCCAGGCTATTCCAAATTTTAGGTTATTTTTACAAGATTAATAGGTTTTAATATGTAGTTTACAGACTCACTTTATACTAAAGGAGAACACATTTAAGGTAATAATAGCTTTTTAAAATTTATTTATCCACCTACATACCTGTCTGTTCTGCAGCAGAGAGTGCTTAGTGATTTTTGTCACTATGGGTCACTATAGGGAAGACCCTAGAATTAGATCCCATCTCCTTTGCTATGTGACGGAGTGGGGCTTAGTGAGGTGAGTCACAGGGTTGGAGTTGCACACACAGCAAATCATGGAACATGATTTTGAACTTCCAAATGCCTGGAACCCACACTCATGACAGGAGTAAGGAGTGATGTGGATGGCCCTGTGGTGAAAGATGATGTAAACATTTAAAAAATTGGTGTCAGTGGCTCCAGACTGCTTCGTGAGGACGTCCAGCCTCCCCCCTGACACGGTGGGCATTACAATGCCTTGAGTCATCCGCAGAAAGTAACCTGGTATCTGAGACATCCCATTTAGCATGCAATAAAGCTTGTAAATTGAAGGCAACATATTGCAGTGGGGAGATTGAGAGTTTTAAATTTAGCAAGACCTGGGTTCAGATCTTGACTCCAAGACACGCTGGTTTGAGCAAGTTTGATTTCATGAATAAATGAAGGATTGTGCTGAGAATAGCTGAGATGACATACATTGTAGTCCTGGTTTGGTGTCTGACACATAATAGACCACCAGGTAATTATAGGTATTAATAGATAGAAAAATACTTTCATCTTACATGGCTTATATTAAAAAAACAAGATTTCAAGAAGATGGTTGGCTCCCGCCTTAAGGTTCGGAAAGGCAGAGACTTTGCTCTTGTTTCCACAAGTCCCATCTATGCTACTCAGGAACCACTTTGGATACTTTAGATATGTGGCGATTACAACACAGAAGTTTTTAAATTTACCAATTATAACAATTCAGTCCAACACTTTTAGGAGAAAAGTTTTTCTGTGGTAACTTCTATGAATTTAACTGTAGCATTGACTGATTGATTGATTGAGATGGAGTTTTGCTCTCGTCGCCCAGGCTGGAATACAATGGCACGATGTTGGCTCACTGCAACCTCTGCCTCCCAGGTTCAAGTGATTCTCCTACCTCAGCCTCCCGAGTAGCTGGGATTACAGGCATGCACCACCATGCCCGGCTAATTTTGTATTTTTAGTAGAGATGAGGTCTCTCCGTGTTGGTCAGGCTGGTCTTGAACTCCCGACCTCAGGTGATTCACCCGCCTCAGCCTCCCAAATCGTTGGGATTACAGGCATGAGCCACTGTGCCTGGCCACATTTTTTTTTAACTTTTAATTTCAGGGGTACATGTGCAGGTTTGTTCCATAGGTAAACTCGTGTCATGGGGGTTTGTTGTACAGATTATTTCATCACCCAGGCATTAGATCTAACACCTTAGTTATTTTTCCTGCTTCTCTCCCTCCTATCACTCTCCATCCTCAAGAAGGCCTCAGTGTCTTTTGTTCCTCTCTATGTGTTCATGTATTCTCTTCATTCAAGTCCCACTTTTTTTTTTTTTTGAGACGGAGTCTTGCTCTGCCGCCCAGGCTGGAGTGCAGTGGCCGGCTCTCAGCTCACTGCAAGCTCCGCCTCCCGGGTTCACGCCATTCTCCTGTCTCAGCCTCCCGAGTAGCTGGGACTACAGGCGCCCGCCTCGTCGCCCGGCTAGTTTTTTGTATTTTTTAGTAGAGACGGGGTTTCACCGTATTAGCCAGGATGGTCTCGATCTCCTGACCTCGTGATCCGCCCGTCTCGGCCTCCCAAAGTGCTGGGATTACAGGCTTGAGCCACCGTACCCGGCCTCAAGTCCCACTTATAAGTGAGAACATGTAGTATTTGGTTTTCTGTTCTTGCATTAGTTTGCTAAGGATATGGCCTCCAGCTCCATCCATGTTTCTGCAAAGAATATGAGCTCATTCTTTTTTATGGCTGCATAGTATTCCATGATGTATGTGTACCACGTTTTCTTTATCTAGTCTACTACTGATGGGTATTTAGGTTGATTCCATGTCTTTGCTGTTGTGAATAGTGCTCCAATGAATAGACAGTAGTATCCATTCTTTATTCAGTCAATACCTCATTAATTTTAGGTGTCACCACAGGTTAGTTTTAAGTTTACTAGCTATTGAGTTAATAAATCTTCATTAATCTCAGTATCAGGTAGGTAAAGTCGCTCACCCAGCAGATGGTGAGTGAGTTTCAAACCCTGGCTAAGAAACCTGTGAGTTAGGAAGGTTTCTTCTTCCTCCCCAGCCTTATTAGGCATCAGCCCTCCCAGTGCAAACAGGAGTAAAGAGCAGGGACATAAACCTCAGGCAGAAGAGTCACCAATCTTCAAAATGCCCACTGAGCTCCTTAGGAGGACAAAACATTTACAGTGGACTAAGGCTCCAGAGCCAGTCCCTCGGGTAGCACCACCTGCCATCCCGCCCAGAGGCCCTCTCCCGCCACTTCTGCACTTACCCTCCCATCTGGCCCTGTCCCTCCCTGGCATTAGTCCACCAGCACCCTCATCGGACACTTCTCAGCACTTCAAACACGCTGCACCTGGGGGTTCCTCCGGGTTTGTTCTGCTGTTCCCTCCCTCCCCCGCCCCCCGCCCCTTCAGGCGCCACCCAGATGCTGGCTGCTGGTGAGCCCACCACGCTCTCTCATGGAAACCCACTCAGAGAGTCTTCCTTTCCTCTCTGCATGCTGGTCTCTGGTCAGCTGGCTTGCTGGAATACAAACTCAGTATAAACTGAACTCTCTAGCATCACTAGTTGAGTTTCTAATTTCCAAATCCAATCGACATTTTAAAATTAATTTTGATGGGCTTCCAAACCACACCTGACACCATCCATCCCTGAGTAAAGATTTTCCTCTTCGTTACTCTCCAGCCCACCCCCAGCCCCTGCCTTCCTCCTCTCCCCGCATGAGCCCCTGCACCCCTGCATGAGCCCTCCAGGGATTCTCATCCAGTCTCAGATCTAAACAACTGTTTATGTGGGACTCTGGCCCAGCACTTCCAGTTCTGACTGCTTGGGCGAAGCTCCAGGTGGTATCTGTTCCCCAGGATTTTAACGCTGATATCCTGAGACATCTCAAAGGCGGCACCTGAGCTTGGCCATCACCTTTCTTCTGATGGCTGCCCTTCTTCTTGCATTTTTTTTTTTTTTTTTTTTTTTTTTGAGACAGGGTTTCGTTCTTAGCTGCAGCCTCCTTCCCCTGGTCACGAGCCATCCTCCCATCTCAGCTTCCTGAGCAGCTGGTACTATAGGCGCTCACCACCACATCTAGCTAATTGTTTAAATCTTTAGTACAGACAGGGTCTCACTATGTTGCCTAGGCTGGTCTTGAACACCTGACCTCAAGCAACCCTCCCACCTCAGTCTCCCAAAGTGCTGAGATCACAGGCAGGAGCCATGATGCCTGGCCCTCTTGCATTTTTTAGCTCAGTGGCATCAATATCTCTACTGTTATAAAAGCCGGGCTTGCAGGAGTGTCTTCCCCTTGTTCAGTAGATGGCCATGAGCTTCTGAAATCAATTCCCAAACACCTCCACCCCCAACCCTCACCAGCCCTGACATTCACACCCTCATCCCTGGTGTGGACCCCTCCAAGGAACTCCTAACTAAGATAGTTTGTTTAATAATCTACATAAATCTTAACTTATCCAGGCCACCCCTCTGCTAAACTCTTCCACTGCCTTCTCATCACTGATGGAATCAAATTATTTAACATATCCAAGGGCTTTGATTATCGAGCCCCCCCTGCTACAGCTTGACACCACGCATGGGGCTCATCCACTCAGGATGCCTCTGATCGCCAGGCCCCTGCACCTGCTTTCTGTCCTCTGCACAGAATGACATTGTTCCATTCACTCTGCCGTTAACCATGTAATCATCAGTCGTCTCCTGCAGCCCTCAACATCTGTGCATCTGACCCTGCCCCTCCCCCAGACTGAGTTTGGGGATCAGCATAACTGGTCTGGCACCTACAGTATCCTCCCCTTGTTTCTGGTTCCTTTCGGAGATTTCAACTACTCACCATAGTCAACCCCAGTTTGAGAATGCCAAATGGAAAATTCCAGAAATAAACAATTCATAAGTTTTATTCTGACTAGCCTGATAAAGTCTCACACCTTCTCGTTCTATCCTGCTCCGGACCTGAATCGTTTCCTTGCCCAGCGTGTCCACACCCTGTGGGCTACCCAGCAGTTAGTCCCTAGTGGCCGTCCAGGTGATCAGGGATCAGGTCAGTGGTCACAGTGTCACAGCACTTGTGTTCAAATCATCCTTATTTGACTTTATAATGACCCCAAAGCACAAGAATGGTGATGCTAGCATATTATTATAGTTGTGCTATTTTTATTTCTAATATTTATTTATTTATTTATTTATTCATTTATTCATTTATTCATTCATTCATTCATTCATTCATTCATTCATTGAGATGGAGTCTCGCTCTGTCACCGAGGCTGGAGTGTAGTGGTGTGATCTCAGCTCACTGCAACCTCCGCCTCCCGGGTTCAAGCTATTCTCCCGCCTCAGCCTCCCGAGTGGCTGGGATTACAGGCACCTGCCACCACACCCGGCTATTTTTTTGCATTTTTAGTAGAGACCGGGTTTCATTATGTTGGACAGGCTGGTCTCAAATTCCTGACCTCAGGTGATCCACCCATCTTGGCCTCCCAAAGTGCTGGGATTACGGGCATGAGCCACTGTGCCCGGCCTATAGTTGTGCTATTTTTATTAGCTACTTTTTTATTAGTTACTGTTGTTAATCTTTTACTATGCCTAATTTATAAATTAAACTTTATCCTAGGTATGTGTGTATAGGAAAAACAGTGTAGATACAGTGTGGTACTATCCAAGATTTTATGCATCCACTGGGGGTCTTGGAACGTACCCCATGAACAAGAGGAGCTCGTGGATTTCAAATGTCATGTTGCACTTCCTATAGTATTTTCACTGGCTATTTTTCAATGCTGGACTCAAAGCTTATGGTGTGGAATGAATCTTCTGTTTCACTTTGGCCTGTGACGTCTGTGAGTGTGCCACGTGGTCAGTACTCAGTAGTCCTGAAAGTACTCACGGTGTGGACGTCGGGAGGGAGTAGTTCCCTCCCCAGCTGTTTTTCTTCTGAGTAAGCTGCGTGTACTTACTGACTGACTATAGATTTTGTTTTCCTCCTCCTGTCCCACTGAAGAGAGGTATCCAATATTCATAAAAGCAATGGTCTCTTCTAACAGTACTCTATAGCTCCACAGAAAAATCTTAATGTTTTTTAAGCTGCAATGTTTTAGGCACTGAGTTTTTCCTAAGAGACTCTAAGGCTGGTCAAGTTATAACTCCTTCCTTTTAATATCTCCAAAGAGTGATTTCTACCAGTTTTCTTGGCACAGACTCAAAGTTTTACTTTCATTTTACTTACTTCAAGACTGTAAAGAGGTGCTTAATATAGCATTTTCTTCTCTCCTAAACTTTTACATCCTGACTGACAGTTTTCCTCAGAGCCAGCCTTGAAATTTCTCACATTGTCTTTTTCCATTCTTTCTTCTTCCCTCTGGCTCCCTCCCTCCTCCCCATCTCCCTCCCTCCCTCCCTTTGTTCCTTCCTTCCTTCCTTCCGTCCGTCCTTCTTTCCTCCCTTCTTCCCTTCCCTTCTTTTCCCTTCTCTTCCTTTCCTCTTCACCCCTCTTTCTCTTTTCCTTCTTTCCTCCCCTCTCTTAAGAGTATGCACTTCATATCAAAAGCCTAGCTGTACATTTTGCATCTTTGTAGAAAAACAGGACCCCAAGTGTTGAGCCATTAGGATGATAAGGCAGAGAATCTAAAGTGTAAGAAGGAGCGGATGGTGCTTTTCGGTCAGAGATCAAAATAAATTATTATCATAATCTATGCTGTAATTTATAAGAAAAATTGTAATTTTATCAACACTGGTAGCAATTGGGCTTGGTTGGAAAGAGACCAGCACAGCCAGGATGAAGAGAGAGACTGCTTTAACCCTGGTGTTCAAACTATACTTTGCAAGTTAAATACGGACTTATTTTTTTTCAAGTTATGTAACTTACGACAGGAGATGGAAAACTGAAATCTACATGGAATTTTCTTACTAATATTAGTAATGATTGTCTTTGCTTAGTTTTGAAATATCTCAAAAAATTAAGATGAAACATATATTGACCACACATGTGAGGACATGAGGTTATTTTATTGCTTTTTTATCTTCTTGAAGGTATAGAATAAGCAAGGCCCAGAGCAAGTTCACCTTAGAGAGCCGTAGGGTATCCTGCATTCACTTGGCTTCAAAGGCCATCTTCTCCAAGACAGGTTAACGCCAGGCACCACGGCTTCCTCTCCTTCCATTCAAAGCATCTGGGCTTCTGGAGGATGACTGTAAGATAACCCGTCCCACCGGTGTAAGGGGAGGTGGAAGACTGCAGAGCCCAAAGAGAGAGGCGAGGTGAGAGAGGAAAAGCACGTTTTAGGTGGGTACTGGGATGTGAATTTGGATGTGATCACTATGTTGACCATATGGTGACTGGGTCAGGGCATGGAGAGTGGAGGTAGGAAACTGTGGTCCAGATGAAAGACAGGACTCCAGGAACCCACACATGCACTTGGAGAGGGAAAAGGTAGTTGAGTTTTGGAAATGGAGACCTGGGGTGGCAGCCTAATTTGAGACCAACTTGCCTGCAGCCTAATAATGCTCTCTCGGGAACTTCTGTTCCTTCTTCTGCCAATGAGGGTAACAATGGGTTCTCAGCAGAATGCTTGCAATGCCGACGTGAAACAGCCCTGGAAAGAACCCTGCATGGCCTGACAGGTAGTGTAGCCACTGAACCAAACATGATTGAATTCTCCTCCTTTAGCTGTGGCAGACTTTGAGTGAGGGAACAGAGACTTGGTAAACCCAGCTCCGCATATGGTTTGAGAACAATGAGGTTGCGCTCAGAGTTGAAATAATGAATTAGCCACTTGGCTGAGGTGGCTTTGGGCAAGTCAGTCGCCATTGCTTTCCTCATTTGTGCCTCATGCAATTGTAACAGCACACATATGCAGTGCATGCTAGCTGGCCTTGCGATTGCCTTCCCACTAGGTGTTTATATCTGCAGCACTAGTTACTGAATTCATCATTCTTTCCCACTGTTTTTTAAATAACTTTTCCATTAAAATCCCTTATTGCTTACAACAATCTCTAAGGATAATTTTACATGATTGTTATATGTTGTTGAACTTGCTCTGCTGAAGAACATAATTGAGAAACCAAGGGAGGGGAAAAAAAACAAAAGAGAGAAATGAAGGAAGGAAGAAATAAGGAAGGAAGGAAAGGAGGGAGGATGGGAGGGGGGGAGGGAGGAAGGGAGGAAGGAAGCAAGGAAGGAAGGAAGGAGGGAGGGAGGGAAGGGAGGAAGGAAGGAGGGAGGGAAGGAAGGAAGGAAGGAAAGGAGGGAGGATGGAGGGAGGGAGGAAGGGAGGAAGGAAGCAAGGAAGGAAGGAAGGAAGGAAGGAGGGAGGGAGGGAAGGGAGGAAGGAAAGAAGGAAGGGAGGGAAGAAAAGAAGGGAGGGAAGGAAGGAAGGAAGGAGGGAAGGAAGGAAGGAAGGAGGGAAGGAAGGAAAGAAGGAAGAAAGAAAGAGGCTGAGAATGGAGAAGAAGGTGCATGCCTGTGATCCCAGCTACTCGGGAGGCTGAGGTGGAAGGATCACTTGGGCCATCCCAAGACGGCAGGACCAAGCTCCCTTGCTCCTCCTCAGCNGGAGGGAGGATGGAGGGAGGGAGAAGGGAGGGAAGGAAGGAAGGAAGGAGGGAAGGAAGGAAGGAAGGAGGGAAGGAAGGAAAGAAGGGAGGGAGGAAAGAAGAATAAACCTGCATAGAGCAAAACTAAGAGCGATACTGTCTATGAGATTTTTCCCTCTGGGTGACAACTGTCTCCAGAACATATCATATCACAAATGAGAGCAAGGCTTATAACAGCCTGATAGAAATCTTACTGGACCGGGGGAGGCAGGACTCCTTACAGTACTGTGACTTCACAACAAGGACACAGCATTTTGTTCTTGAGCAACCTACATGCCACATAGGAAGAATTCTGTAATAAAGTAATCCGGGTGCATCAAAGACAATATCTGCCTTTTGGAGGCTCACACTGTGCACTAACTTACTAAAAGTGTTAAAAATCCCTTAGTGGAGAAACCTGTTCGTGTTGTTTACCCCCAAGCTCCCAACCTTATTGGACTCTATTTCTGTGGATGTCTGTTCATACCTCGTGCTCTGAAGAATACAGACGGGGAAGCCATGCCCTGGAGACAACCGTATTCTCTAATCCCAGGTGTCCCTCCAGCCCTCGGCACCTTTCTGTGGTTTCACTTAGGATCTAAAGGGAACACCTATTATACTCACATCTTTTCTTTATGCCTGGTGTCCCCTGTCCCCAAACTGCAGACCACTACCCATCTGTGGCCTGTTAGGAACCCAGCCTCATGGCAGGAGGTGAGCGGCGGGCCTGCAGCATTGCAGCCTGAGCTTCGCCCCCCGTCAGATCAGCAGGTGGCATCAGATTCTCATGGGAGCTCGAATGCTATTGTGGACTGCACATAGGAGGGATCTGGTTGTGTGCTCTATATGAGAATCTAATGCCTGATGGGACAGTTTCATCCCAAAGCCATCCATCTCCACCCCCTCACTGTCCGTGGAAAAATGATCTTCCAAGAAACTGGTCCTTGGTGCCAAAAAGTTTGGGGAGCGCTGCTTTATGCCGTTAGTAAAGAGATCATTGCTAGATATCTCTGCCAGTCTCCTTGATATGCAGATAGGTCATGCAGGCAGCAGGGAAAGGGAACTGGTGAGCCCCGGAGGATGAGCGGTGTGATCCTGCATCCTGCTTAAATCAGAGGTGCAGGCTCTCCTCAGGCGGCCTCTCGCCAATCTCCCCCAACAGCGTTCTCTATCTGGCTCCTAGAACTACAGATTCAGCTTCAGTTTAAAGTCGGGGGTGTCTGTAGCTCTTTCTTGAGCAGGAAAGTGAAAGACGAAGTATATTAAAATTCAAAATTGGAAATCCTGGTAACCAGGAGACACGGTACCAGATGGACCTGTGTCTTTAAGTGACAGTGATCCGCCGTCTGCTGCGGGGCTCCCAGGTGGACGGGCTGCTTGCTATGTGCCCCAGCTGTCCTCGTCTGGGATGCAGACACCCTGCCTTCTTGTGCCTTTGGCTGCCATTTCAGCTCTCATGAGCAGGTTGGCAGCTTGTCGCACACTGTCAGCCTCTGAGCCACCCACCCACCCCCCGTCCTGCGGGTGCAGAGGACTCAGGCTCCTTTGGAGTCACTTGTGAGGCCGCGAGCTGATGTGTCGGTGGCGGAATATGTAGCCTCTGCCTTGTGCCTGAACAGTCAGCTGTGGGTTCTCGTGCCTCATTTACCCTTGGAGTTCTGCAAGGACAAACCGTGCTTGGGACATAGCCGAATGGTGTCTGATGGAGGGAACGGTCCTTCCTGGAGTCCTGCCTCAGTGCTAACTCCAACAGAACGCCTCTGCCCAGGGCCTTGGAGCCCACACCGCCAGCAGGCAGCGTGCCCGCTGTGTGCTCGCACCCTCTCAGTCATGCATAGTGGCATATTTGTGGATGCATCCTGAGTCCTTCCAGGTTTTGTTTGACACCGACGCTCTAATGCAGACTTGCAAGCATCCAGGCTGAGGAGGCTGTCTAATTGTGCTGTTCATTATCATTAAACACGAGGTTTACATGGGGAGGGTGATTTGGTCATGGAGTGCTAGTCTCCAAATGCCTCTGTCTGAGAGATTTGCAAGGCACTGGGTCTTTTCAAGCCTGCTAGCAGCTGGAGTTCAGCTGCAGCTTTGCATGGCTTTTGAATGCTAATAACTGCGGCAACCCAATTGTCACTGAGTCTTATTGCTGAGAAATGCCATCATGAGGCAACTACTAAGCTAAGAGACGATCTCAGATGAGAAGTAACAAATACTCCAGACCCCTTTCCTTTCTGCTCTATGGAACAAATGGACAAAAAGCCTTATATTTAGTGTGGTGGCTGTGGAGGATGTTCAAGGTCACACATGACACTGCCTGGAGTTTTGCTGCAGAAGCACCAAAGGAGATGCATTCATTGTAAAGTGATTGCATATCTAAGGTGGCCTCTATTTAATAGGATGTCAGCTCATTGATTAATCTAGGAAAATTGCACCAAGAAAATTAGGAAAAAGCATGGAAACAGTAGGAAAATGCTCACTGTGTATAGATGCACTTGTTAATTCTGGAGTTATTTGTTATTCATGGATCTCGACAATGGCTGCTGGATAAGCTGGCCCTCCTTTGGACACAGGGTACAGTGGCTTGGTGCTTTAGGCTGCATCTTTTCACTCATTTAGATCTAGGGGTCATATCTGTCTCCACGGGTGGGCTGAGAAGCAGACAGCAGCACTGAGCCCAGGAAGGGAGGCAGGAACCCTGCATGTGCTCCGTCCTCCGCAGCCCGTACCTTAGGAGGACGGTACTCACCACCCACACTCACTCCTATCATCCCAGGCACCTCTGCCCAGCCACACTCTCCAGGCCTTTGTGCCACACTCAATCCTATTGTCCCAGGCGCCTCTGCCCAGCCACACTCTCCAGGCCTTTGTGCCACACTCACTCCTGTCGTCCCAGGTGCCTCTGCCCAGCCACACTCTCCAGGCCTTTCTGTGGTCTCCATGACAGAAGAGTTATTTCATTGTAATGCCTACAAATCTATATACCTGTTTTCTTCATTTTTAAAATAAAAAGTTGCATTTATAACTAAGTCAAATTGTGTAATATTAATATTTTGTAAACATTATTTGGAAAAAAAAAAACATAAAACTCTATCCTGATATGCTGAGTTAGTGTTACAGATTTATGTACTTCTGTGCAACTTGCATAATGGCCGTTGGAATCAGCCTTGGGCACCACACAGTCCTTAGACAATGGTCCTAATAATTTCCTTTGTTAAGATAGGAAAATGCAGCCACAGTGTTCCAGACCGTCAGCATCAGCAGGAGATTGGGGGATCACTTCCGTTTCCTCACGTTCTAAACAGAAAGGATAGAAGTCCTTTGAACATTACATCATTTTTTGAAATGATCATTTTATAAAACGGTTGCATGGGCATTTTCTGCCTATTGGACCCTTTCTAAATTGCTTTCAGTTTTAAGCCAAATTAATTTATATAATTAACATATATTTATCAAAACATGATATTAAACTCTATACATTTATAACAAACTAATTTTTTTAAGTCTGCGATAAACCACCATTACAGGTATCTTTTTCTGGCAGTGTGTGTGTGTGTGTCTTTGTGTGTGTGTCTGTGTGTGTGTGTGTATTTTTCTTTCAGTGGATACTGAAAGGTGTTCTTCCCTTCTTTCCCACACCATCTTCTACTCTTTTTACTTTAGAATGTGCTCTCCTTCCTAACTTTCCAATTTAAATCTGGCCTCATGGACACCCTTTGTATCCCACCAGGATATCATGGTATGGCAGGTTTAGAAACACCAGGAAGGAAGACATGAAGACAGGACTATTTTTATAATATGTCTTTTATCTGTAGTGCCACTGAGGTCTCTGTCTCAGACACAGACAGGCTAGAGCACTGGACAGCATGCTCAGGAGGCGTCGGAGGAAATGCGTTGCTGATTTCATTTCACAAATTCAGCAGCACCCCTGTGCCCCAGACGGCCATGGGATCATCTCCCTTTCTTTCTCCAGAATCAGCTCCCCACAGGCCATTTTCTCAGGTCGTACACAGGCAATGAGGCCACACCTTCAGAGCCAGTCCCATGAAGTCACCTGCCAGGAGCTTCCTAAGGCGTGAACTCCTTCTGTCCAATGGCCCTGCAAGACGTCTCACAGGTTCTTGCCCTTGTAAAAGATGTGTGTATATTTTTCTGCATGCACACACACACACAAACACACATACTTTTCAACAAAGCAAATATTAAGATAGTCTTCATGATCAGAGATATTTTTACAAGTAAAATTACATTTTATAGGCCGGGCACAGTGACTCACACCTGTAATCCCAGCACTTCGGGAGGCCGAGGCAGGCAGATAATGAGGTCAGGAGATCGAGATCATCCCGGCTAACACGGTGAAACCCTGTCTCCACTGAAAATACAAAAAACTAGCCGGGCGAGGTGGCGGGCGCCTGTAGTCCCAGCTACTTGGGAGGCTGAGGCAGGAGAATGGTGTGAACCCGGGAGGTGGAGCTTGCGGTGAGCCGAGATCATGCCACTGCACTTCAGCCCATTTTATTTTTTTCCAGAGAAGGTTTATAAGAATAATGATATAATTAAAGGTATAATTCACTGCAATATTCTTCGAGGTTTGCAGGGCAAGAGAAGGGTGGTGAGGTGTGGAAGTTGTGAATGGGATTTTACGTGGTGAGAGCCATAGAAAGATGCCAGCCAGCCTGTGAAAGTCTATTAAAAATAACATTTAAAGCACACTGTAAGTGTTCTAGCTCCTTTAGTCCTTGACAAACAATTCCATTACATGTAAGTGTATCTACCCAGGGCCCATCTGATGACCATGTAGCCGGATTTTCATGGTTGACCACATAGCTGGAGGATGCAAAGGAGCTTTCCTTTGGATTCAGCACCTGAAGCATCTGCCGGTTCCCACACTAGCCCATAACATTTTGCTTTCCACTTCACTCACAGCGTAGAGAAACCATAGTATTAGAGATTCAGGGGCAAGGATTCTGACAGACTATCGATTTGATCACACAAGGAACAAGAAGTTACTGGGAACAATTCCATGTATACCTAGTTTTCCAGCACACACTATGGAGGAACTCCACCCATGAGCCATACAGATGGCCCAAGCCCACCAGGTGGAAACGTGAGATGACGAAGCTGACTGGTGACCTCCATCAGCAGCTTCTCCCTCCCAAAGGCGGCCCAGGCGCAGGGGTGGCTGGGGAGCCATGACTGTGAGCGGCCTTAGTCCTGGGAGGCTGAGGGCAGAGCAGGAGGGAGGGGGACAAAGCCTCCCCAACCCCTCCTGACGGCCTCACCTCCCAGGTGCAGGTCCAACCAACGCACATTGGTTTTTCTGTTTTTAGGATTTTTTGAAACATAACTGCAACTTTTATTTTAGATTTTAGGGGGTACATGTGCAGGCTTGTTAGCTGGGTATACTGTGTGATGCTGAGGTTTGGGGTACGGTTGATCCAGGTACTGAGCATAGTACCCAACAGCTTTTCCACCCTTGCGCCCCTCCCTCCCTCCCCCTCTAATAGTCCCCAGCGTCTATTGCTCCCATCTTTATGTCGACGAGTACGCAGTGTTTAGCTCCCACTTATAAGTGAGAACACACGGTGTTTGGTTTTCTGTTCCTGTGTTAGTTCACTTAGGATAATGGCCTCCAGCTGCCTCCACATTGCTGCAAAGGACATGATTTTGTTCTTTTGATGACTGCATAGTATTCCACGGCAACATGCAGTTTAAATCAGACCAAGTTTGTGCAGGGTAAGTTCCTCTTTCCTTTAGCTGTGCCCATCTCCTGAGCACAAATACTACCCCATGTCTCAGGCTTCTGTCCACTCTAACACCCAGGCCTCCCAAATGACCCACCTCTGCCCTCCACATCATTCTTAGCACCAAACACAGACAGCAGGAGAAGGACAATCTCTTAAACAAAGGCTCAGTGGTGAGTAAGTGAGGCTCCTACTCGCTGAGAGGACTTGAGAGTCTAAGATAAATGTTGGCTTCCAGGGGAATCCCTGACCAGTCGAATTGCAGGAAGTGTGGCCATGTGGGGTGAAGGCAGGCTGTGTGGATAGAGTGACTGACCACCTTGGCCCCAGGCACAGCCTCCTCCATCAGCTCCTGTTTTTCTAGGACATTCCTCTCTTTGCTTTTAAACTTCAGAATCTACAACTTTTTTAAAAAGTTATGGCCAGGCATGGTGGCTCACACGTGTAAGCCTAACAATTTTGGAGGCTGAAGCGGGCAGATCACCTGGGGTCAGGAGTTTGAGACCAGGCTGGCCAACATGGCGAAATCCTCGCTCTGCTAAAAATACAAACATTAGCCAGGTGTGGTGGTGTGTGCTTGTAATCCCAGCTACTAGGGAGTCTGAGGCAGGAGAATCACTTGAACCCAGGAGGCAGAGGTTGCAGTGAGCCGAGATCATGCTATTGCACTCCAGCCTGGGCAACAGAGCAAGACTCCGTCTCAAAAAAAAACAGTTATCAGAGTTTGGGTTTCCTTGTCTATATACATCAGCTCATAAGGCAGCAGGAACAGAATCTCTAACCCTTTGTTAATATTCACTGCACACAAATGTACCTCTGAGTGGTTACTGTGCACGGATGTTGGGCTCCCTCTCCAGATGGGGACAGGTACAACACAGCCCAGGGAATCGGCGCTTCACGCCTGGTGAGTTGGTCTTATGCAGAGATCCTGGTGGTATTCGTGTAACAAAAAAATCAGTCACCCCTCTTTGAGCAAAAGTTCTATTAAAATATCTGCAAAGTTGGTAAGATGCATAGGACTTGTGGGATATTGAGATTATGGGAAAATTAGTGTAAAGGATGGTAGGAGGAAAAATGCCATGACAATTCATGCCGCTGTCTTCTAAACATCCACTGCGTCCATAAGCGTTTGGAAAGGTCACTGCTCTGGTACTCTAGAGCAGATGATTGCAACTCATAACACAAGATGTTTGCTGAGTCTAGGAAAGGATTCACGTGCATCCTGAACAAGGCTCAAGCAGGCAAGAAAGGGGGACAACAGCCGCGTAATTTTGTGTCATGTGAGAGAAAGCATAAACTTGATATGAATTTGATCTTTCAAGAAAAGGTAGACAGAAGTAATTATTTTAAAGGAAAGCTGTTATTTTCTTATATTGACTAAAAGAAAACATTAAACTTTCCCATGTAGGGGAAGGAGAGTTTCAAAATAACAGATGAGGATGTGCTTGGGTTTTTAATTATCATTTTTTAAATTTCCAAAATTCATTAACTGAGTCAGTCTCCCTACAGAGAAGTTTCTCAATGTTTAAAGTTTCTCTGCGACCTTAAAAGGAGGCTCCTGGACTAAGATTTTACTCCAGCTCTCTGCGTTTGGCTGAGTCTTGTTCTTCGTTCTAGCACTCAGCTTCCTCTACAACGTATTCGTCTGTCCTGGCCCCATGACTTAGGACTACTTGTAAAATCCAAACATATCCTCAAAGAGTGAGCATTCATGATACACCAGAAACTATTATTGGCCCTGGCAGACTTTTCCAAAATAGATTTTAAATGGACTATCTCTTCTCCTGATATTAGAGGTTTAATTGGTGCACCTCTTCTGATGGGAAGCTTAGCTATGTCTATCAGCAGTAGGAAAAGGAGTGCTCAAGCAGAACCCAGGCCCAGAAATCCGACTTCTGAAACATATCTCACAGGATAATGCGATACGTAGATAGAGATGGAAAAAGGGAATATATTCTCTGTATTGGTTTAAACAGGTGGATGGGGCATCCTAAAAGTCTTATGAAACGTGTTACAGCCACAGGAACTCCTAAGCAGCCTTGAAATGGTAACATAAATTTAAATTTATTGACATAAAAAAATCCATATGTTTATTAGTGGAAAGGCAGATTATAAAGGGCTTACCTGTGGGATCCCATTTACACACAACCATGTATTTTCATGATTATGCATACCTGTGTGTACACTAATTATACAGAAGGAATGAATAAAAGGATATCAATTTAATAAAAAAAAAAGTAGTTATCTCTTTGTGGATGAAATGTCCACTGATTCTCACACTATCCGTACACTTCTCCATGGGATTTGAATATCTTATAAGAGGATGCATAATGTTTACAATGAAAACAAGTGGTATTGGAATTAATAAGCAGCTTTCTGAGACATTTTTCAAGACAGTGAAATTTCTATGATTATATAGTTTTTGGTTAATTTAAAAAAATGTATTTGATAATTTCAATATGCAGTTGACTAATTCTGAACAATCAGAAAATTATATTTGAAGACATTGATCCAGGCCAGGCACAGTGGCTCACACCTATAATCCCAACATTTTGGGAGGCTGACACAGGTGGATCACCTGAGGTCAGGAGTTTGAGACCAACCTGGCCAATATGGTGAAACCCCATCTCTATTAAAAATACAAAAATTAGCCAGGCATGGTGGTAGGCACCTGTGATTCAAACTCCTTGGGAGGCCAAGGCATGAGAATCGCTTGAACTAGGGAGGTGGAGGTTGTAGTGATCCAGGATCGTGCCACTGCACTCCAGCCTGGGCAACAGAGTGAGACTCTCTCAAAAAAAAAAAGGAAAAGAAAAAAAAGAAAAGAAAAGAAAAAAAGAAAGAAAAGAAAAAAAATAAAGACATTGATCCATTATCTTGCAAAAGAGCAAATTTCCACAAAATAGAATAAGCACACTGTTTAACAGCTTTTGAAAAAAAACAATTGGATTAAATTGCCTTTCATAACATTCTTATTGGTTCCTGACTTTTAATGTGTATAAAATTTTAAATTCACTATGGCACATTTTAAAAACATTTTATTTAATCTAAGTTGAGATGATTTTACATTTAACAGTAATGCTCATCAATGTATGTCAACAACTTTCTTGTTTTGATAGGCTTTATAGGACTCTCTTAAATTAGGAATTTCAATCTGCCGATATACATGTGTTATGGCAGATGATTAAATACAAGAAAGAAATAAGCAACATATTTTATTTCTGCTGTGAGAAAGCTCTTTCTACTTTAGTTTATGTGATATATCATGTTGTGCTTTATAATTTTTAATACATGATGCAAAAGTTTTGACTGATCCTGGCTCCCTAATCTGAAATGCCATTCTTAAAAATAGAACAAACAAGAATAAACCAATATACCTGAGGAAATTAAAACACACTTTTATTTTACAAGAATATGAGGAACTTTAACAAAGAAAAATTTTTCTCAAAATGATAGTTTTGTTTGCTACAACCAGGGAAGAGTAAGCAGCACATTCCAACGTTTCCGTTCTACTCAGTCTTCAGCCATAACATGAGGAACAGAACTGTCTCTTATGCAGTGCAGACGTGTCCTGGCGCCTGGACTTGCACATTTATTTATTTATTTATTTATTTATTTATTTATTTATTGAGATGGAGTCTCGCTCTGTCATCCAGACTGGAGTGCGATGGTGCAATCTCGGCTCACTGCAACCTCCACCTCCCGAGTTCAAGTGATTCTCCTCCCTCAGCCTCCTGAGTAGCTGGGATTATAGGCACGCACCACCACACCTGGCTAACTTTTCCTTTCTTTTTTTTTTTTTTTTTTTTTTTTTTAGTAGAGACGGGGTTTCATCATGTTGGCCAGGCTAGTCTCAAACTCCTGACCTCAGGGGATCCGCCCACCTCGGCCTCCCAAAGTGCCAGGATTACAGGCATGAGCCACCGTGCCTGGCCTGGACATGCACATTCTTTTGTAATTCACCTGCATTCTTCACTCTGGCAACTACAGTTTAAATAAAGAAGATGAAATTTCATGGCTGAATTTGGGTTTCTGGAGACCATGTCTCCCCTTCCAGTGGATGGCATTCCAGCAGTCAGGGGACGTGTTTGGGAGGGGGAGACGCCATGCGCCTCTTCCGCGTGCTCTGTTGCAGGAAGTCCTCTCGGAGTCACACCTTTGGTAGACCAGATGCTGGTCTCAGTGTCCTCATCCTATCCCTGTACCTGACACAGGGCCCTGCTAGAATCCAACCCCTTCATAAGAAGGAACGTGATTGTTCTGCACGTGCTGTTGGTAGTGCAGTTCCTAGAGGACAAAATGGCATGGCGAGTGGCCTGCCCAGCTAGCACGGTGCCCTGCCCAGGGCGAGTGGCCTGCCCAGCTTCACCGTGGCCCAGGCGGGAAACCACACCAGGCTTTTGGGGCGTTCCTTATTTCTCACAAGCCTCATAACGATGTGTGATAGATTACTGATTTCTTTGAAGACAAGAAAATCTAAACAGTAAGAATAATATAGATTTACTAAAATTGAAGGTTTCATGATGAAAAATAAATAGAGAAAGAACATACATTGATTTTAAACCAACAAAGAAATTGGACTCTGCCAACAGGCTGGGACATGTCCGTGATTGACTTGCTCCCTCTTCTTGAGGGCGGGGGAAGGGAGAGAAATAATCTCTCGTATCTACATCTCTCAGCAACTGTTACTCAGAGCTGAGAAATGTGTTTGCTTGTCAAGAAGATTCTCAGCCTTGGTTTGAAGAATTTAACAGTTTCCTGGATATCAGACCTGATCTTGTTGGTGAGGAGCGGAAGAATTTAAAATCCTCACTCTTTGCTGACATATTAACTCTTTCAAACCACAAAGGCATCTGGACGCTGGAATATGCAGTTTCTGAAAGGATTGCTAAGTGACAGAACAAATTGGCCGCCCTGAGTTGAACCGCTTTCTCTCCTTTGCTCAAGATTCTGTTTCCCAGCACAGTCGCAGATTGGAGGAACATAAAAAGTGCGAGCTATGGTGTTTGGTTTTCTGTTTCAGTGTTAGTTTGCTGAGAATAATGGTTTCCAGCTTCATCCATGTCCTTGCGAAGGACATGAACTCATTCTCTTTTATGGCTGCATAGTATTCCATGGTATATATGTACCACATTTTCTTTATCCAGTCCATCACTGATGAACACTTGGGTTGGTTCCAAGTCTTTGATATTGTAAATAGTACTGCAATACACATATGTGTGCATGTGTCTTTATAGTAGAACGATTTCTTAAGAGACCCGAGAGAGGACTGAGGTTGAAGGTCAGGCCCGGCAGGCCCAGGTCCAGAGTGAGGGGATAGACTGAAAGAAAGTGCATTCCCCTTTCTCTGGCCATCTTAGCACATTCTCTGGCCCTTTGGTCACTCATTGGTGATGGCGTGCTGTCACCACCACATGGCAGGATTATGGCTTTCTCCATAGAGTATAAGACCCAGCCTCCTTTTCCACTGATTTCTCTCTTTATCCATCCACTCTGCCTTTCTTCCTTTCTTTTGTGCATTCATTCATGTATGCATTTCTGTATTCTATCAACAAACATATTTCACAACATGTGTCATACTTTGGGACAGAATGGTCAATGAGACAGGAAACTTCTCGCCCTGCTCAGGTAAGAAGTTAGTAGCTTACACAGTGTATTAGCCTGTTCTCATGCTGCTAATAAAGACATCACCTTAAACGAGGTAATTTATAAAGGAAAGCAGTTTAATGGACTCACAGTTTCCCATGGCTGGGGAGGCCTCATAATCATGGTGGAAGGCAAAGGGAGGAGCAAAGTCATGTCTTACATGGCAGCAGGCAGGACAGAGCATGTGCAGGGAAAATCCCCTTTATAAAACCACCAGGTCTCATGAGACTTATTCACTGTCACGAGAACAGCACAAGAAAGACCAACCCCCATGATTCAATTACCCCCCACCAGGCCCCTCCCATGACGTGTGAATTACGAGAGCTACAATTCAAGATGAGATTTGGGTGGGGACACAGTCAAACCATGTCACACAGACAGCTCGATTATCAATCAGAATGAACTCAGAAATTCTGCACCAGTGAGGGAGCAGGGAGCTGGAAAGGTGCAGAGGAGGGAACTAAATTTGGTGGAGTGGATTAGACAGAAATAGCTAGGACCAAAGGCAGCCAGAATGGAATGTGTGGAGACTTGAAAGCAAGAAGGCAGATGGTACCTTTGAGGAGGTGCAAGGGTTTCACCTGGGCAGGCAGCTACCTGTGATGGGGAGAAAGTGAGATAGGAGGTGGGAGGTGCCCTCCTTTGCAATACATATTAAGGAGTTTGGACTGTTAGCCCCAGATGAGGAAAGAGATATATCTTAGTTCCTTTGGGTTATAACAAAATACCACAAACTGGGTAGCTTAGAAAACAACATTCATTTCTCACAGTTATGGACTCTGGAAGTCCAGGACCAAAGTGCTGGCAAATCTGTTGTCTGTCTGGTGAGCGCCCATTGCCTGACTTGCAGACAGTCACTTCCTCACCGTGTCCTCATATGGTGGAGAGAGAGCTCTGGTCTCTCTTTCTTTTCTTACCCGGGCACTAATCCCATCTGAAGGCTTCACCTTCATGACCTCATCATCCAATGCCTCTCCTCCAAGAGCCATCACACTGCGGTTAGGGCATCAACATATGAATTTGGGGAGGACACAGACATTCTGTCAATAGTAGCATGTATGATTTTCAGCAAGGGACATACATAGTCACATGTGTTTTCTAATAATAATGATCCAGCTTCTCTCTGTAAAAGTGGATTTCAGGGAGCCAGGCTGGAGGGATAAGATCTCTTAGGAGATTTATAGTAGTAAGAACAAAGTTTGACTACTTGTTTGGCATCTTAATAGCATGGTAGCAATGAGGATAGAGAAGCCATCTGCTGGCAGGGAGACGTAAGAAAAAATGAACCTGATGTGGAAGCCAGCAGGGAGGTGAGATTCCCAGGTGCCAGCATGAGAGCTGAAGCCATGGGCACACACAATATACTGGGCTGGGTGCACTCAAGGGCAAATGGATTTCTGGTGAGAGGTGGTGAGTTTAGTTTTGGAAATGTTGAATTGTGTTTGATCACCACACCACTATCAGGAGACTTTCAGCTGTTTGGAACAAGGAACTAGAAGAAGTGCCAATGGCTGGAGGATCAAGTGGCAGTTTCTAAAGAGAATCAACATTCTCTTCCACCATCCGTAGATGAACACTGTGCTGTGAAGTTGTTTTTGTTTTGTTTTGTTTTGTTTTGTTTTGGGTTTTTTTTGTTTGTTTTTTTTTTCTCGCTCTGTCGCCCAGGCTGGAGTGCAGTGGCGTGTGCTGTTAAGTTTAAACAAATTATTCCTGTGTCCTTTTCTTGTTTTTCTCTGAAAGCATCTGCTTTGTTTGTACAATTAGGCATGTGGTATGTCCCTAAGCACCCGGGCATAGTGGAGAGTCAGGGAAAGTAGCTCCGGGAAGGAGGGTGCATGACCTCAGTGCAAACACTTCCCTTTTGTGTGAGGGTGGGCACTGCCTTTAGATGGGGACATGTCGGCCACGGAATCAGATCAGCACCAAGGGACTGTTCAGAAAGCAGGAATGGTGTTGTGATTTGGAGACAAACTGAAAAAAATTAATCAGCTATTTATCCCCTTTTGAAAATTAAGCATATTAAAGATAAAAATAAAAAGCTTTTGCCTTCATATCAACTTCCCAAGAAAAGGTGTGCTATGCTGTTGTGTGTTTTTATGCTTTTGAGTTTACACTGGGTGAATATGAGGAAATTAACTGCTGTGGGATCAATCTCCATAAATAGCAGTGACTTAAAAATAACAACGTATAGGAGAATGGCGTGAACCTGGGAGGCAGAGCTTGCAGTGAGTCGAGATTGCGCCTCTGTACCTCCAGCCTGGGCGGCAGAGCGAGACTCCATCTCAAAAAATAATAATAATAATAATAATAATAAAACAACGTAAGAGATAAGCATGCTTGAGAGGCATGAGGGGGAATGACTTGGATTGTTTCACTGAATTTGCTGTCCTTTCTTGCTAAGTTCACTGTTTTGTGATGTGCCTTGTTCTGCGTGTCCCTAATTTGCAAATGTTGGGAGAAGTTGCGCTTGATTGACACTAACTGTATGTAGGAGGAGCAGTCTCTCGGTTTTTGTGCCTGTATAGATCATTGCTTTACAGTACTGTGCTGTGATCTTCCTAAACTTTTAAAAGTATATTTGGAGATAAGCACAACGTGGGTAATGCTGGCATGCGAACCGTTATCCTAAACATTCAAAAAGTGCCGTCTCCTAGCGTGTGTTCGTCCCCCTCAAAGAAGATAGTGTGCACAGGAGGAACATAAGGAGAGAAGCATACCTCTCCTCCTTGTTATGACATCTTTCAAAACTTAGCAATTGTCCGTGAATATGAAAAGAGACGACTCCAGCAAAGAAGCGGGGCTGGAGTTTTTAAGCACAGGACAGGGGACTGCTTTTAAGGCTGAGTTACCAAGAAACCTGATAAATTTCCAGCAGGCCACTGTGAACATTTCTGATTCCATAGATGTCTTGAAAGGACTTAACTTTTTAGTTCATATATTTCTGTAGACTTAGTCTCTTCATATCGCATAGATTCTCTTTCTCTCTCTTTTTTAAATTTTACTCTAAGTTCTGGGATACATGTGTAGAACATGCAGGTTTGTTGCATAGGTTTTCATGTGCCCTGATGGTTTGCTGCACCTATCAACCCGTCATCTCTGTTTTAAGCCCCGCATGCATTAGGTATTTGTTCTAATGCTCTCCCTCCCCTTCCCCCACCGCAACATCCCAACAGGCCCCAGTGTGTGATGTTCCCCTCCCTGTGTCCATGTGTTCTCATTGTTCAACTCCCACTTATGAGTGAGAACATGTGGTGTTTGGTTTTCTGTTCCTGTGTTAGTTTGCTGAGAATGATGGTTTCCAGCTTCAGCCATGTCTCTGCAAAGGACATAAATTCATTCTCTTTTATGACTGCATAGTATTCCATGATGTATACGTGCCACATTTTCTTTATCCAGTCTGTCACTGAGGAACATTGGGTTGGTTCTAAGTCTTTGATATTGTAAATAGTGCTGCAATAAACATATGTGTGCATGTGTCTTTATAGTAGAACGATTTCTTAAGAGACCCTCAGCTCTGCCAAAAAGGTGATTGAACTCTCAGCCGGGTTGGTGGCTCATGCTGTATCCCAGCACTTTTGGGAGGTCCAAGGTGGGCAGATCCACGAGATCAGGAGATGAGACCATCCTGGCCAACATCGGTGAAACCCCCCATCTCTACTATACATTCAAAAATTAGCTGGCGTGATGGCACGTGCTGTAATCCCAGCTACTCGGAGGCTGAGGTGGGAGAATTGCTTGAACCAGCAAGTTGGAGGTTTGCAAGTGAGCCGAGACACTGCACTCCAGCCCTGAACAACAGAGCGAGACTCCATCTCAAAAAACAAAAAACAAAAAACAAACAAAAAAAAAAGGATAACTGTCCCTTGCACGTCCCCTTCCAGAATTAGAGGCCATGTCTCCCGCAGAGAAGGGGAATTGTCCGAGAGTGCAGTCTCTGTGCAGCACACGTGAGGGTACATGACCGAGTTCCACTTGGGAGGAGGCTGTCAGAAGCACCAGAACCTCATGTTATGTCTCACAATCACTGCTCTTGCAAAGTCCTCCCCCGTGGGCCCATTGGCGATGGGACAGCTAGTCATGATATATTGTGTCCTATGCGCACCTCACCCCCACATTACAGGCTAAAGTCTGCTATTAAGCCCAAAGCTACTAGCCTCTCAATTTTAGTTACTAATGTGCTTCGTCATCCTCTGTAACTGTATGCCCAAAGGCTATGGGTGGGCCATCCACATTTATAAATCTAAATCCGTAAGTAAATAAACTTCTCCAATGCAGCCCCTTTCACCATAAAATGACATTTTAAAATTGGAAAAAGCAACTTTAAAAAGAGAAGGTGACATCTGCACTGGAAATGATGAAGATACTTCTGTTACCTTTTTGTAAACTAGGAGCCACAAGCATACTTTTGCCATAACTGTTACATCATAGCTGTTGGTTTTATGTGCGTCTGTGCCACTGAGTTGTGTTTTCCATCAGGTACCGTAAAGTATCGTGCATCCTCATGTGGACGGAGTGACTGCTTTCCCTGTCCTTTTCCTCCGCAAGCTGCATGAGGTGAACCCCTGTGGACCCTGGTGGTGCTGGGCTGCTGCCCGCATCTCAGTGGGGGGGCTGCCGCTTGCTTTGGTTTAACTACAGATTTTTTATAGTTAAGGGGAAGGAGAACCCAGAGTAAGCCAGAATAAGGCTTTGCCGCAGGGACAGCTGCACTGGCTGTTAAAGATCATCTCGTCTCCTACTTCCATAAGGCATCGCAACACCAAAATTCCCTCTCCTTTCCAACCTTTAAAAACTAAATTTAGGGGTCATACGTATTTTTCCTTTAAATATTAAGTGCTCCTTTTTAGATTTTTTCCTTTTTCTTTCTTTTTTTTTTTTTTTTTTTTTTTTTTTTGAGAGACAGAGTCTCACTCTGTCACCCAGGCTGGAGTGCAGTGGCATGATCTAGGCTCACTGCAAGCTCCACCTCCCAGGTTCACACCATTCTCCTGGCTCAGCCTCCTGAGTAGCTGAGACTACAGGTGCCCGCCACCATGCTCGGCTAATTTTTTTTGTATTTTTAGTAGAGACGGGGTTTTGCCGTGTCACCCAGGATGGTCTCGATCTCCTGACCTCATGATCCGCCCACCTCAGCCTCCCAAAGTGCTGGGATTACAGGCATAAGCCACCGCACCCGGCCTTAGAATTTTTAATGTGGAAATTTCTAACTGGATTTATAAACACACTTATGAAAAGAGCTTTAAAGATGTTTTTCTTGCCTGGGTTTCTTGCTGAAATTTCAAGAATAAAATTGTTTACGACAAATAAAATTGTCATAAACTAAGCAAACAAGGGCACACAAAGAAAAAGCTAATATTATTCCCCTCATTTTATCCAAAAGTTCACGTTCATTTGTATCCACTCACAAAAGCATCTATGTTGACACAAAGCATTTCTTTCCTTCCTGCAAACTCTGGGGTTGCACTGTGAAGTTCTCGTCATCAACCTGTTCTTACTCCGTCCGTTATGTATACAGAAGCCTCTCTGGGTCAAAATGACCTGCCCTACCTTACTTTTTAAAAATAGCAGCAGAGTATTCCACGGTGCATTTTACCCTAACCCTGAATTGACTCCACCATTCCTCTGCCATCAACATGAATGTGGGTTCCCAGGCTTTTCCACTCGAGACCACTGCTGCAGACGTGTTTGTGTGCACGCACCTGGACACCTGTGCCTTTGTTTCTGTAGGAGGGATGCCTGTGTGTTGGATAATTGGATCCAGGGGAATACCATTCAAAGTTTTCATCAGTGATGCCAGATTTCTGCAGACAATGTTATAGCAATTGGTTATTTTACCACCAGTGGTGGATGTGATCAATCTTTGGAGTTTTGGCCAGTGTTCTTGGTGAAACTCTTCTGTTACATTAATATGCATTTTTCCACCTGCTAAGGAGGCTGGGCATTACTTCAGCTCCTCGAGCTGCTGCCTCTGTGACTTGCCATCCCTATTCTGAACCCCTTTTATACCGAGTTGTCTTTCTCTTTTCAAATTTAAGGCTATCTTAATATTTGGGGAATATAGATTATTTTTCTGTCCTGTAATGCCAATGTTTCTCTCAATCTACCATTAGATTGTTGATAATATTTATTAATACCTATGGTGCCTTTTCCCATGTAGAAAATTAAAATTTTATGTAGTCAAATCTGGTCAGCTCTGTGGCCTGTTTGTTTCTTATGTTCCTTAAGAAGTTAATTCTTTTCTTTTCTTTTCTTTTTTATTTTTATTTTTTGACAGAGTCTTGCTCTGTCACCCAGGCTGGAGAGCAGTGGTGCAATCTTCGCTCACTGCAAGCTCCATCTCCTGGGTTCACACCATTCTCCCGCCTCAGCCTCCCGAGTAGCTGGGACTACAGGCGCCTGCCACCACGTCTGGCTAATTTTTGTATTTTCAGTAGAGATGGGGTTTCACCGTGTTAGCCAGGATGGTCTCGATCTCCTGACCTTGTGATCCGCCCACCTCGGCCTCCCAAAGTGCTGGGGTTACAGATGTGAGCCACCATGTCCAGCCTAAAGATGTTAATTCTTGACTCAATATGCAGTTGGTGTTTGTGGCTGCAGTCACTTGTCCAACTGGCTGTGTTCTCTCCCGCGTGGTCTCCAGCCTGACAGGCACTCTGGGAGGACAGCTGCCTTCTACTCTAGGGCGGTGTCTTCTTTGTCACACACATGTTGCCATTTGGAACTTTTTCTAAGTTCTTCATTCTTTTCAATTGATCTGTTTTTTTCCTTTTCTATGTCAATACCATACTGGTTTGATAGCATTAGCTTTATAGTAAGTCCTCAATATCCAGAAGAGCATGATATTTGCCTAATTGTTCAGCAACTATCATATCTTTATTTTTCCAAGTGATCTTCAAAATAAATTTATTCAGACAACCCCCGTTCCCCAAATTAACATATCTGGAGACTGACTAGAGACCTGTGAAACTGTGCTTGTGGATGTAACGTCTTTCCGACCACCTTCTCCTCCAGGCTCCGCTGCAACACCACATTCACTCAGGTCTTGCACTGGGTTGGTGGATTTGCGTCTGTCTTCTCAGTGGACGAGCTTTTCTTTACCATTTCTGTGTCAATGTGGTGACTCATAATAGAAAGAAAAGCCATTAATTTTGGTGTGTTTTCTTGTCTCCAACCACTGTATTGAGTCCTCTACTAATTTTAATATTCCTTGGAAGAGTCTCTCTTCTGTTTCCTTGGCATGAAATCATTTCATCTGCAAACAAAGCATCTTCTCTTTTAATATTTATGCAAATAATGTTGGGCAATTATCTTACTATGTTAACTGGAGCCTCCTAAATAATGTTGGCTGGAAGGGATGATGAAGGACATTTCTTTTTTCTGATCTCAACGCAGTGTTATTAACATTTCACCATTTAATATGACCTATGCCGTTGAATTATGGTGGGAATTTATGTACACTCTTTATTTCAAATGGGTATACAATGTTTCCTATTGTTTTTCCATTTATTTCCTTTAATTTGTTGGTATAAAAACCATTATAAATTTTAATTACAAATAAGTGTATATATGTAGTTGACGTATATTAGACTATGTTTTTACATACAGTAGTCCCCACTGCCACCAACTCTACCTTTCACCAGTGAAAGTATGAATCATGCCTCTCTTGATTCTTGTGCATCCCATAAAGTGAGGTACTGTAGATACTACTCTTCTCATTTAGAAGTTCAAGGTCTAAGGCTGGGCGTAGTGGCTCACGCCTGCAATCCTACTTCAGGTCAGGAGTTCGAGACCAACCTGGCTAACATGGTGAAATGCCATCCGTCTCTATGAAAAATACAAACAACTAGCCAGGCACGGTCGTGGGCGCCTGTAATTCCAGCTATTCGGGAGGCTGAAGCAGGAGACTCACTTGCGAATGGGAGGCGGAGATTGCACTGAGCCAAGATCACACTACTGTACTCCAGCCTGGGCAACAAAGCGAGACTCAGATGCCAAAAAAGAAGAAGAAGAAGAAGAAGTTCAGGGTTTAGAAGGATCTCAGATCTGGTGACCCTTCTGGTTTGCATCACTACCTTTCTTAACATCAGGAAAGGACAGTTGTTGCTTTTCATAGTTAGCATTGTTATGATACTTTCCAATTTAAACTAATTTCACATACATTATTTCATTCAGTGATCACAGCAAATCTGTTAGGTAACATTATTAATACATTTATTTTGGACAGACTAAGATAGGATCAGTGACTTAATTTCAGGCAGCTAGGAAATGGCAAACAATTCAAACCCCATTCTTTGACTCAGAAGTCCCTATCTTCTGATTACATTATTCAGCAAGGAGGTGGTGGTGTGTGGATGCAGGGACATGTGACTCTGGGAGGAGCCTTTGTGCCTCCTTCCTCATGTGTGCTCAGTGGTCCAGCGGCTTGGTGGAGCACTGCGAGGGAGCTGCCGAGCTCAGTCCAGACACAGACTTGCACCTGCTGCATGGTTCATTCACGTGACGCTCAGGACTGAGAGAAACGAAGGGTTGCTAGTGCAAGTTGGTAGAGCAGCTGCTTACCGGGAGGCGTGTAGGGGAACATTCCGGAGTTCTGACAAGGCTCTATTTGGTGGCACGATCTCTAGATTGAGATCGTGTATGGGTTTATGCACCTAGAGAGCTTCATAGAGTTACAAAATTAACATTAGGTCACCTTACGTCCTTGACAACGTGGATGCTCTGTCGAGGCCAAAATAGGTTTTAAGAGAGCCTTTTGTTTGTATTTAAATAAAAAGTGTTGTCTTTACCAAGGAGGCTCTTTGGCTAGTTGTGAGAGCTGCTTCTGCAGTGTGTGTGCATAATTGCACTCGTGTACCTGCAGCAAAGTCTAATTCTAAAATACATATAGGGTAGAGGCTGCAAGGAGGGAGAGGATCAAGAAAAATAACTAATGGGTACTAGGGCTTAATACCTAGGTGATTAAATAATTTGTACAACAAACCCCCGTGGCATAAGTTTACATATGTAAAACCTGCACATATGCCCCTGAACTTAAAATAAAAGTTTTAAAAATGCATATAGAATTTAAAGATGGATTGACTAGTTTAGTTACTATTATAAGGCAATTCAGCTCTTTAGAAATGCATAAACCCAGAGAATTGAGTGGGCTAGAAAAGCCCTGGAGGCTTCCCTTATGAAGAAAGACAATTGCTGCTCTAAAATACATAGACACATCTGTAATCCATGTGAAATGGAGCAGCAGTGTATGCTGGTTATAAATCCTCTGAAACTCAAGGAATGAACATTTTGGTACTCAAAAAGCAGTGTTTATCTGGGTGGTCCATGCGCTAAGAAATCTTCATACACAAACAGGAATTGGCGATAAAATGTGCAGATGGAACCTTGGCACTTGGGACACTTCTGCGGCAGCGTGCCCAGCCCTTGCCTCTCAGATGACCATGCCCGGTAGAGGAGAAGGTCAGTTTTGGAAAGGAGCTCATCAGAGCGAGAGTCCTGCAGCAAACTTCCATTTTTCCCTCCTTGTCTCAGTTGAGGTTACAAACCCCTTTCTGGACTCGTTCCTCAGATCAGAACACCTGTGTTGATGGTCTCAGGCTCGCCAGTCCCTACCCCCACTATGGCAAGGGGCTGAGGTTATCTTGATGAGCACAACATGGTCAGGACCCTCTTCTTTCTGGGCCCCAGATCCCATGGCTATGAAACAGCAGGGGTGGTGGTGAACACCTGGGGTATTCCCAAAGCTTACTTCAAGGAACATTTTTTTAATTATAGAAGCATTCTTTACAGTTGGAGCTATAGGATTGCTTTAATTTGGAACAATTCTAGCGCAAACGTTAAAATGCATTTGCTATGATAATGAGGACCATTGTTTATTGAGCATGGACATCCCATCTCTAAATCTCAAAATAATCCCCTAAAAAGGCAATCCTGGTCTTAGAGCAGCTTGACCAGAAAGACATGTAAGCAACTTCCCTCCCAGGTAAACACAGGGACCCTGAAGCTCGTGGCACAGTTAGAGATCTGGGAAAGGGAAGAGAGCTCTTATCCCACCCCTCCTCTCCCCTTCCCAAGTGCAAGGCCTGGAGCCTGGGTTAGCCACGGCCCACGAGGGGAATGTTGTGTCCACCATGATCTGGGTCATAATGAGAATGAAACAGTGCACTCCACAGGGAACTGCTCGGAAGCTACACAGAAGCCGTCTGTTCTTAGTATTGATTCTTGCATTGAGTCATTGTTGCTAGAATGGCTACATCTCTTGGTACGTTTGAAAAGTTAATGGAAATACAGTTCTTCTATGGGCTTACTTTATACTACTTGAGGTTGTTTAGGTTGATGATATTAATGGTTTTAAGCATTTTCATTCTCTACTCTTCCCTTTCATTTTTTTTCCTATAGTCCTCTGCAACACAAAAGGGTGCCAGAAAAGAATGCCATTGCACTATACTCATAATGATTCTTTTCCAAAACTAGAATATTTTGTATTATTTCTAATTACTCCCTAATTCACCTTTTTAAAATTAACCTTGGGTGTTCAAGGACCACGTCTTCATACACCTGAGTGTATATGTTTTCATGCCCCATTGACACATTCAACAAATGCTTATTAAGGTTGATGTGCTCAATACCTATAGCCCCAACAATACACAGGTGAGCAGAATGTGACTGTTTCCTGCTTTGCGGAGCTTACAGTTTAGTAAAGGATATATACGTGAGTCAAATCGTCATATTATGTTTTTTTCTAGAAATGATCTCCAGAAATTATTCATTGATTTGTAGCATTGTTAAAGGTTTTAAGTAGAATCAGAAATAGATCTTGAATAGCTCATCTTTGTGGCAGAATAAAACTTGGATGCAGATATGGGAAGGCAAGACGGGAGCCTGTGGTGAGTAGACCCCCACTCACTGAGACCCGGACCACCCTGGCAGTGAGGAAGATTGGCAGCTGTGTGTGAGACATCAAGGTGTCAAACTGCCCCTGGCTAGTTTAGTAAAAGGGTAGTAAGAGACAGGAAGGTGAAGAGAAAAGCAGGATGAGAGGCCCTGAGATTTTTACATGATATTTTAGACTTCCTTCTGTGTTTCTCTAATGGTTATACATTGCTTATTCAGTTAAGAAAACCTCAACTAACTATGGATAAAGGTTTCCCTTTAATGTTTAAATTCTATGGAAAGTCACTCACAAGGAAAGCGGTAAATCGTATTTATTGAAAAAAATACTGGATGATGTGATGTAAAACTGGGGCTGGGAGAGTCTGGCGCCGACCTAAGGCGAGGAGGCTGCTAGGCAGCCCCACAGGTGGACACGTCTGTGCCTCAGCGAAGTGTCCGGCCAAACTCCAAACAGCTTCAACCTTTGTCCCGGGACCACCCCTTGTTCTCCAGAAAAGTCAACCCTCCTCCAACACCGGGCATGACAGTTGACATGAGATTTGGGTGGGACACAGATCCAAGCCACAGTACTTCCTGTCTGCAGACTTTAACTTAATGACACTTGCACAGTCTCCTGTGTCATGTAAGATACTCACATACTTGATCCCTAGGTTCTAGGAATTCACTTTAGGGATTTCTTTTCTGGGAAGAAGAGCGTTATTCTGCCTCCCACAGGCTCTAAGATGCTGAAACATTCCCAAACAAATCAAATTCTTTAAATCCTAGGATTACAGAAAAACAGGGTAACCCAACATAGCCTGAGCCTCCAGAGTTTCATCCAGCAGTGGCACCGTGCCCAGAGAAACGGGTCATGCGATCCCCCACTGTGCCAGAACTTCGGGGAGGAAACACAAAGTCAGGCTAGCCAGCGTGCCCTGAAAACCCCTCGATCTCCTGGCTTCTCTCGGTTTGCGTTCATTCCCTCACCCTGTGCCCTGTGTGATTGCACCCAAGCTCTCTCTCCTTCTGTGCCTGTCTGCTTCTCCCCACAGAAATCCCTGTCCATGTGGATCCAGTTCTGTCTTCTACTCATTGGTCTCTCTCTCTCTCAAATACACACACACACACATACACACACACTCTCTCTCTCTCTCTCTCTTTCTCTCTCTCTCTCTCTGTCTCCCTTCCCCCCCACCATCCTCCCTCCCAGTTCCACAATTCTGTACAGAACACCAGGAACCAGCCTGGCAGAGACAGAACCCTCAGCTGATGGGGAAGGACAGTAAGTTGTATGCCAACCCAACATTCTCTGTGACAGAGAAGAGAAGAGGAACAACTGTAAACTCTTACACATTGGTAAATTTTGTCCATGGCCCAAGACTATACAACACTGTCCAAGTCATGGCTGTTAGCTTTAAATAGTCTATTTTGTTTGGAGGACTTGAGTCCTTTAAGAACTTGGACCCTGTACATGAATCACTTTGTATACGACACCGTGTTACACATGTGTTACGTGCCTACTCTGGCCATTACAGGGAGGAAGGTGGGCTTTTTCCTACCCCTTCGTATAGTCTGATGCCAGACACAGGCAGACATTCTGTGATGATGGTGGCTGCAATGCCCTGGGTGCTCCCATGTTCCAGGCACTGCTCTGAGCACCTCGTGTCCATCAGTGCATTCCACCTGCAGAGTCCCCATGAGAGAGGGACTGCAGTGTTCCCATGACAGGTGAGGAAACTGAGGTACAGAAAGGTCAAATACATCATCCAAGACAGCATATACAGGAAGAAGTAGTGCTGAGACTCCAAGCCAGACAGTCTGGAGCTGGTGCCCACACTCTTAAAGTGAGTGGGAGATACAGGCAGTTGACTGCGAGGCATTGCTAGTCACATTGAAGAGTGGGATCTCACCAGTGCCATAAGCAGGTCCACGTGCACATGGCCGGATGACAATGCCGCCCTGCTGAAAGACGCACGGTTTAACAAGAGTGTAGGAAGACCTCACCTTCTCCTGGTCAGGGGCGCTAGGAAGACCTCACCTTCTCCTGGTCAGGGGCGCAGGGAGCAGCAGTGCTTCCCTGCCATCAGGGCTGGCATCAGCCAAGCAACCCTTTCCTTCCCAGGTGGTCTCATGTGGCAGAAAGAATCACTGATACAGCAAGAAGGAACTGAGATCACAGGCGACCACCACCCACTCCTGGGCTACAGTAGCAAAGGGGGAGGATGAGGGCTGCATTCATAATAGAGAATTCCCGAAAGCTTGAAAAAACGCGGTGGCTCACACCTGTAATCCCAGCACTGTGGAAGGCCGAGGCCGGCGGATCATGAGGTCAGGAGTTCGAAACCAGCCTGACCAACATGGTGAAACCCCATCTCTACTAAAAATACAAAGTTAGCCGGGCGTAGTGAAGGGCGCCTGTAATCCCAGCTACTCGGGAGGCTGAGGCAGGAGAATCGCTCGCACCGGAACCCGGGAGGCGGCGGTTGCAGTGAGCCGAGATCGTGCCGTTGCACTCCAGCCTGGGCTACAAATGAGAAAACGTTCTCCTCTCCAATACGGTTCAAGGAGAGCGAGTTTTAAGAACGTACAAGCACAGTTATTTTTAACCTCGAATCGTGTTCAAGAGTTGCACTGTCCATAAAAAGTGTTCGATCCACGGGCTGGGAGGCACCGTCTTGACCGCGGCCGAACCCGGCTCTGTGGGCGCCGGTTCCCCCGCGCCGGCCTCGCGGTGACCGCCATCGCCACCTGGTGGCTGTGGGCCCAACACGCAGCTTCACTGGAAACGGACTTGGCTGGAGTCCGCAGGGCTCCTGAGATTCAAACACCCGCCACACGGCGCGCTGGGTGCGGGCAGCTGCGGGGACTCTTCGGGGTTCGCTGTGAGCGAGGTATTCCAGGGTTCAGAGGCGAGGGTCATACACACGCACGTGTGTGCAGTGCGCACGTTCGTGTCCCCAGTGCGGAGTGGGGAGCATGGGATCATCCTTTGTCGTGCACAAACTGCTTTATAGGAACAAGTAATCCCTTCAGAGTGACCTTAATTATAGATTTCTAGCTTCTCTTGCTCAAGTTTCACCAGCGCCTTGACTTTTGTAAGGGCGCGACTCCCCTTAGCTTCACATCCACCCCTCACAGTGTACCAGCGCAAAGAGCCGGACGTCAGGGCACAGTAATTTAGGTTTAAGAGAATGAGATGGAGAACAAGCCCTGCATTGACTTTACAATGATTTTTTTTAAATAAAAATAAATTTAAAAGGCCTTAATAGGAAGCTTAATGTAGTAGAAAGAAGAGACGAGCAGAGAGGTAAGTACCATTTTTGAAACAGGTTATGGTCATCACATTATCCAATTTACAAGCAGCACGTGACTTATGAGAAAACAGAGGCCCAGGCAGATGCAGTTCATCCCCAGCTTTAAGGTGTACATGTTTGACTTGTGATTTACCCTGAGTCGAGCTTGCAAGGGCAGGGACCACCCCCTCCCAGGGCTGTGAATGTAGATGCACAGGAACCAGCCTCCATTCCTCATAGAAAACTCAGCTAATTGAGCTAATTTGACAATTAACACAATCATATTGTAGTGAGGCATGCCGGTGATCTAGACTGGGGCGAAGAACCGCATCCTAACCCAGATTTTGTAATGAGCTGGGCAAATCTCCTAAGGTTGATCTCCGTTTCCCTCATTTGTAAATATTAGGTGTTTTTAATCATCTAAGTCCCCTTTATTCTCTTAAACGCACACACCCTCTCGCACACACACGTATTTCTTCTCTCAGTCATATTTCCGCAAACCAAATTTCCTTATAAGTTACCTAAGATAGCCATGATTAAAAAAATACTTTCACTTTACAGTCAGTGTGTATAAAAGGTAATATATATTTCAGTTTGGACATTTGAAATAATAATTTATAATTAGAAAATGCATACATACAATTTTGTATACTCAAGTATTTCTAACACTGAAATTAATAGGATTTTGTCTTGTATTAATGCTAATTATGATGCTAACTCTTGTCACTAGCAAGGGAAGAATAAGCAAGCAGCTGAGGTTAAGCCTGGGCTGACCTTCACTGGCAGATGTGCCCGAAAATGCATGTCGTGCTTCTCCTACTCCAGTTTTTAAGATGAGTGTTTTCTTTTGGAAAATGGAAAATGGAAATATGATCATTTAATTCTTACAACTTGTTTTGAATTCAAATACTTAATTCAGTCGTCTGCATTGAGATAAATTTTCATATATTCATTACACAAAACTGAATTTTAGTTTCCCTTAATTACTTTTGGGTAATGACTCCCTAATAAGATGAGATATTTATGAGTTTTACCTTAGACTACATTTTCATAGATTACTATTTATTTACTGTAAGCATGAATTCTTAAGTGCCTATTTATGTAGATAAAAGCACTCTGTAATGCAATATATTTATTACAAGTGTTCTTTATTCCTACAAAAAACTGCTATCAGCTTGTCCTCTCACCATTTTATATATATATACATATAAATATTATTATATATTTTTTTTTTTTTGGCCAGGTCAAACATATTTTCCACACCATTGAAAATGTACATAAAAATGTCTTGTTAGCGTGAAGCCGTGATTCAGAGTTAACGAAAGGTTTCAGTATAAATGCAAACCCAGCCAGTAGCTAGAGATATTCTGCATCTTCAAATGTTTGTCTTAACCACATGGTGGAATATTTAACCTAATGAATATGGTGGTAGGAAAACTGGAAGCATCTCTGCGCCCTGGTGCACGCTGTCATTTACACAGAGAGCTCTTAATTCCGTCACCGTTCTCCTAGGAGATGGTGCCTTGTTCTATGTACCTCTCATTATGAAAATGTCAGTGTTCCAAACTCGATAAAACCATTGTTGAGAAAGTAGAACGTACTTGATGTTTTCTTGTGGTCGTTTATTTTGGGAGGGAGGAAGTGGGGTTTGATTGATAATTATTAAATTTAGATTTTATAAATAATAATTCAAGTTTCACTAAAAAAAAAAAAAAAAAAACAAAAAAATAACTGGAATTCTTTAATATTGATTGGTAGTATCCAAGGCACTGTCCTGAACAGAATTTGTTGTTTTGTTGTTGATTTTGAAATTTGAGGAATTTTCAAATATTTTGGCTAGTGCAAGGCATAACTACATTTATAACCCTTCTATGTTTGTGACAGTCATCCTTGTACTTGATTTTATGGCAATGGAATATCTGAGTAGAGTTTCTCTGGGAATTTCTGGAATCACTGATTTTGATATCTCAACCTTAGTTATAGCCATATAATATTATTGGAGAAATCATTAATATCAGTGTTTATGCATCAATTATTTTGCTTATGTTATCTTCAGTTAGGACTTCAATTAGGATATGATTATCTTAGTTGTTTTATTGATTAATATTCTTGAACTTATGCTTGAAAATTTTTAAGCAATTCTTCATATTAAATATCTAAGATGGTTTGGAGCACACAGACTGGAGAAGCCTGTCAGTTTCCGGCCTGCATTTGATCCCATCCTATTATTGTAACTCTCCACTTAGCCTTTGTTTGACATAGATGCTCAAAAATTATTGTTGACTGAATATAAATATAGAACAAAAACCTGACAACTAGCAAATAGATCCATTATATAGTGTGGGCATATGAGTATATGTGTGTTTTTGTACATATATAATATTTTGTCATTCTATCAACTTTACACCCCAAACATAAGCAAAAGAATCATGACATGCATTAAAAAAATGAGAAGTATTTGAAGATTTTCACTTTCCATGTTCTGCCTGTTACTGACTCTGGCTCTGTCTCATTATTTTGGAGATTGTCTCCAGTTTCTTCCTCTCTCAGCAGCTTCCTCATTGCTATCTGGTGGAGACGCAGCTCTTATTTCTAGTATGTTTCCTAATTTTTTGTTACTTTTTATTGTGATGATCCTACCCCAGTCATGATTTTCTTATTCCATTAAGTTACTATAATTAACGAAGGAATTATGCTGTTAGAATATAAGGGTTAGGGAAACATTTGCATCCTAAAGCGAGTCTCTGTCACATGTTGTTCATGGATCTTATGACATCAGTTGTGTTCTGCCCAATACCAGAGTGAGGGCTACATCTTGGCACAGATGCTTTTTGTATCCAGGCTTCCTTGGGAGTGACACACATCTTCCATCATAGACCCTACACTGCGGTCCACCTGCTGACCCAGTGATGCCACTGAAGTCCCAGGGATCCTGAGGGTGGAGACGCCCAGGACAACACGCAGACAGAGTCCGCAAATTCCTTCCTTCTCTACTGCAACACATTTTCTCTGGTTTATTTTTCACGACTCTTTACTACTGCATTTTATTCAAAAAAATTTATTTTAAAGTAATGAGAAGATCCCATCTGTATTTTTTAAGATAACTGCTGTATTTATCTTGGTGTAGGAGTGGAAGACATCAATGAAGGGAAGACAGGAAATTGTTTCCTTGGCTCTGGCAAGAGACCCTGAGGACTTACTGAAGGCAGGGGCGGAGGGAACACAAGGGTGGGCAGCTGTGGGGGCTCTGCAGGGGGAGAGGTCCAGGAGCTGCTGCCCTGTGGAAACCCACCCAAAACCTAGTGGCCTCCAGAAACCACTTTAGCTTCTTTCTCATTGCTCTCCCACTGCCCTCACTGGGTGGGTCTACTCGCAGTTTTCATGTGGGTGGTGACAAATGCCAGATGTGCCTGGAGTCTTGTGACAACTGCTGGGGTAATGCCCCAGATGGCTCTGGTGCTCAGGTCTGGCCACTGGGCCTGGAAGTGGAGTCAGGCAAGGGTTGGCTGCACCTCCCTCGCTCCCTGCACAGCCTCTCCACGTGGGTGTCTTGGCTTCCTCCAAGCCTGGTGGTCCTAAGGTGGCCAGTGGTCTTATATGGCCTGGCTGTCCCGGGGGCAGATCTTCCAAGAGACCTACGTGGAATCCTAGAGGCATCTTCTAACCCAGTCCTGCAAGTCAGATGGCATCAATTGCACTGCACTGCGTTGATCAAAAGAGAGTCATAGGACGGGCAGAGATTCCGGAGAAGGCATGGCACAAGGCTGTGCGTATCACAAGGCATGGCTCACTGGGGACCCACTCTGGAGAAAAGTTCCATGGTGTGTCGATAAGCTAAATGTGGAAGGTAGAAGGAGGTTTATTTGCTCATGATTCCAAGGAGTGCTAGCCTGAGAATTCAAGTCATTGCTGTGACTGAGATCTCCTGGGACCAAGGGCAGAGAACGGAGAAGAGGGGCAAGAATGCAGGTTTAGAAGAACATCTGTATTTGACAAATCAGAATGGTGGTCAGTGAAGGGAATGAAATACAGACATTTTCTTCAAGAATGTAACATGGAATCCGGAGGCTTCTTTGTCACGGGAGTTCAGTGAGCTTCCAGAAGGTGAACAAAGATAAAGGCATCTCCTCCGCAGCATTCGCATCCCTGGATGGCCCTTTCTTCCTCATCGTTTTGTGCCTGGCCCTCAGCATGGGCCTCATGAGGACGGAATGTGTTCAATGAACATCGAGTGGTCATTTGGGAATCAGGAACCTTGAGGCTCGTCCTGTTTTCATCAGCTCGACATGATGCATCCTACTCCTCAGCCTGTTTCCTCATCTGCACAGCATGGCTCTCCCGCTGTCCCAACCCCGACACTCCCGTGGGGTCCTTGCCTTGGCAGCGCCCTCCTAGTCTAGATGCCACACAAGACTGAGCCACAGAAAGGCAGGGGCATCTCACTCACCACTGTTTATTCAGCATGTCACCCAGGCCCTGGCATGTGCTAGACACGCCACCAACATTTGGCAGAGTAAATGCAATTGACCTTTATAGTTTAAGTTTACACATTTAGCAAAAGTTGCATTCTGTGCATTGTCACTTTACTTTCTAATGTTTCTGTTTCTATAAATAGAGTCGGTACAAAAGCACAAGAACCTTCCTAGGCCTGTCACTGTCTCATGGATTTATAAAACCACTAGAGAGCCCTTAATCCCTGTTGAAAGTTTTATTGTGGGGGTTCTATAAATTCATTTATTCAAAAGCAAATCTATTTAACACCTACTATGTGCTCTCTGTATTAGGTGCTGGGGATATAGCAGGGGACACACTGGTAAAAACACTGGCCTTGTGGCACTTACATCTGGTAGAGACACTCACATGATAGTATTTCAAGTGAACACACTTCACTGTATTTTACAAAGATTTCAATGCAAGGGAGGAAACTAAAGCAGATGGAGAGTGATCAACAGATCAACTGTCAGGAGGAGCAGGTTGAAGTGTTAACAGCCGGGCAGTGAGGGGCTCACGGTGGGAAAGACTGAGCACTGTGACTCGTGGGGATGTGCATGCCAGGCAGAGGGAAGATCCAGGGTAAAGCCCTTGAATTCCCTGCTGTGTGAGGAACAGAACACAGTCTGTGAGACGCTACGGAGGTGGGACTTTTGGACCTGGAAGAGTGGGTGGATCTTCTGATTGAACAACACACAGCAAGAAGCTGGGCTTCCAGGCAGGCAGGACACTGAGTGAAAATCACTGTGATTTATGCACACAGTGACGGAAACCTGAAAAGCCCAGACTTGAAGCAACAGCTGAGCTGCATTTCAATGATCTCTACTCCTTGCATTGTTTATGAAGACCCTGGGTCTGGCCACCTGTGTCATGGACTCATTGGCCAACTCTTGATTCATTCATCCACTCATTGGCCAACTCTTGATTCATTCATCCACTCATCCATTCATTTGTTTGACAATCATTATTGGGTACATCTTATATTTCAGAATGGGTATATCACAGTAAACTAAAAGCATGGCTCCTGCTTTTTAAAAAGTATGTATCATCTCCTGAGAGAAGCAGATATTAAACACCTGAAAAGTCAATAACTATCTAATTACAAAGTGTGGCACATGTCATGAAGGAAAGGAAGGTGTTCATGACAGAGCTGCAGGACACCTATTTTAAATTGGGTGATCATAAGGGGACTCTCTGAGGAGGCTGCTTTTTATCTGAAGCCTGAAGGTAGGAAAGACAAAAATGTTCAAGGTCCTTCATTTGTCAACATAGGACAGACTCCCCAAAACAAACGAACAGAAAGACACAGGCTTCATGGCAACCGTGGGACTTGTTTTTTCCTGGACACGAGGGAACTAAGAGGGTGCTATAAGTAAAATACGTGCATTGAAAGTCAAAATACTGGTTTTCTGTTTCTCGTCTGTACCAGGAAACAGCACCACATCTTGAAGGTCAGATGATCATTTGCCTACTTACAACCCACCACATGACTGGGCAGCATTACGCTGAGCTCCAGCTCGTGTTCTTATGCTGGGATCTGACCCATAAAATCTCTGAGTCTATTTTTCTATCTATGTAATGGAGGCAGTAATGTTTTCATAACTTTTTGAAGGTTAAATGAAACAATGACTTTGAAATCACCTGAGGCAGCAGCTGGCAGTTAAAACAGAACTTTGAACAAGTTTTCCACTTAAAGTGGCCCAATTTTCAGCAGCACATACAACAGAAGAATGAGGAGAGTGAGATGGGCCAGGCTGGGGAAGCCTGCCGGCCCCACTTTACATTCCCATGTGGAAATTCCTGCATGCGATGATAAAGTGGGAGCATATAGGAGTCCCCCCAGAAAGCGCCTCTGGGTGCAGGCGTGGCCTCGCTGGCTGGTGGAGCTGCTGGACAGAGAGCATGCCCGTCACTTCATTCACCCTCTGTGTTGTGGAGGAGCCCTGCTCTGTCTGCTGCATTTTTGCACCTGGATCACACAGCAGGCTAACTGGGGCAGGTTTTTCTCCTGCATGGAAGTTTTGCAGCTTGGAGGGCCAAAGTTTAATTTTTAGTGTATCAGGAAACTTGTTTATCAGGAATCCCAAGTCACTCTCCAGTTCTGTTCTATCAAACATGAAGCACTAGTTGATTTTCATCCATCTGTTTCCCTTTTACTTTTCATTTAGTTCCCGGTTCAGGAGGTGGGAGACAAGGTTATTAAGAATCTGCTGCTTCTCCCAGCCAGGAGATGGTGAAGCTGGCAGGGCCCCGTGGTCATCAGCACCCTCATTATGCTCCTCGTCATGGCCGCAGCGGCACACAGTGGCTGAGCATTTGCTGCCTTCCAAGCACTGTATTAGGCAGTTTACCTTCATTGTCCCATGATTGTGAAGCCAACTCTGCAGGGTAGATCAGCGTATCACAGGCATTTTGCAGATGATGAAACCTAACCCAAGCACCGTTGTGCGGCTTGCTGGAGGCCGCATGCTTCAGAGCTCATGTTGGAGCCATGGTATTAAGGTTCATAATGAATTCTTTTTTCTCAGCCCCAGACTGGAGAGGGCATGCAGTGGTCAGCAGAGTGGCCAGTGCTTCCTTAGTTCTGCGAGTGCGCCTGGTGTTAGTTCATCTCCTAATGAGCATCCTCAGTATGATCCGCGGTCATCAGCATCAGTGTTGCCTGAGTGCTGATAAAAACACAGAAGCCAGGCCTTTCCCCAGAATCTGCATTGTATCAAGACTTCAGGGCATCAGATGACACAGCTCTACTGCGGATGGCCTGGGACCCGGGCACCACGTGGCTGTAGTCTCAATGCCCCACTGCTCACTGCATCAAGGGCATGAGCTTTTTGCAGAAAGAAGTCAGTACAATTCGGTTAACTCTTTTTCTTTGAATTTATAGTTCTAGACAAATGATTAAGGAAACATTTTTAAAGTGTTTCACATGTACAATACTTTCCTTTGACCAGTAAATTGTGGGGTGATACATTTAAGCACTGTTTTTTATAAAAATTGTTAAAACTATTTCTTGGTTTTGCAAATAAGTAAATGAACATGTTCTTACTTCATTTGAAATTTTGGCCACAGAAATCCGCTATGAGCTTCGATAGAGAGATGCCTTGTTTTAAAGGGGTGCAGAATATTTTGGTCTCAGGAAAGCAGGACTGGAGCATGAAACACTGAGAATCTTAATCAGGCTGAGGAGCACAAGGTCCCGGACAGGACAAACAGGGGAGGGGCTCTGGGCTCTTCTCACTCATTCCTCACAAGCTGGGGTTTGTTTCTTGTGAGACTCCTCAGGAAGCCGGCACAAAAATAGCGGTCCCAAGTCTGCACGCTTTAAAGAACAATGTAGAACAGGCTTTTACCTGATGCAAATTGTTTCACCCTGATGTTTCACAGGACTGATGTAAAAGCAAGTGAATGATACACTGCCCGGCAGGTAACGCCCTCCGCGGCAGCCAATGGAGGAGACGGGGCACAGGCCAGGACCCCCAGCCTCGACTTTCAACACCCAAGGCAAATTCACTTGCTCATGGCTTCGTCCTTTTTTCCCTGCACATTTTGAGATAAAAAAAGAGAAAACATTCACACACGATCCAACTACTCTAATAGGTTTCTCCTCCGGTCTTCACCTGGTTCCTGGTGATTGCAAATGTATCATGTGATGATCTGTTCCCCTGTCTTTCTGTGTGTTATATACTAACTGCCCTATTCACTATAGACAATTCCTCTTCATTAGAAAGATCCTTCACATTTCTAGCCTCTGTTTTCAAGAATTCCCTTCTTATTCCCTAAATTCTCAAAATTAATATGTGAAAATGACTCCCAGTTTCTTAACCACCTTGTAATGCTGGTCACTAGTCCCTGTTCTTCGAATTCATCAAGTTTGCTAAAATCTCCTCTGCCGTTCCCACTCCCTTCCCCTCCACCTCTGGAGGAGCAGCACGTGTGTGAGTGCCATCGGGGGGAGGATGGGAGGACGCTCCTAGGACTTGTGCTCTGTTAAATCAAGATGCCTGTGAGACACCAGGTGGGGTTGCCAAGGGCATCTTTGTCCATGAATGTCTGGAGCTCAGTGAGAGAGGTGGGGCTTGAGGTTACAGCTCAGGGTCTTTCTCCTGTTACAGGGACCAGTGAGCAGGGCTAGGCTGTGCTGACACTGGGGTACTCTCCCAGGCCTCCTTTTTAGAGCTGATACCCTCACTTCCAGTGTCTAAGAACATGGGCTGCCCAGGGCCCACTGCTGTGTCCATCAAAGGGAATAGCTCCTGGCTGAGGGAAATGGCTCCAGGGCTACACCCCTCCCAGGAGGAGCCCATGCCCCGTAGCTGGCTATGCTGGGGTGGAGGGGCCACCCTGTGTGCTCCATGGGGACAACTTTGAAGGACGAGCTCAGCTCCAGGGCCCATCGCGGGATGGCCTGAGACAGTTGTGGTCACATGCTCTTCACACCAGCGCCCACTTCCGCCTCCATAGTGCCCCTCATGAGCATCTACACAGCATCCTCACACCCCTCCTGCAGGTGACCTCCATCTCCACGCCTGCTTCCAGGGGGCCCATGACAGAGCCAGAAAAGTGCAGAAGGTGCCAGAGAGTTTAACCATGAAAGACTGAGCGAGACATAGGAGCAAGAAAGGAGATGGAAAAGTACCAGACCGGGTGGCAGAGGAAGGAAAGAATGAGGGGAGGGGGAGGGAGAGGGGAGGAGGAAATGGAGGGAAGGAGGAAAAGAAGGAGAGAGGGAGGGAGGGAGAGAGGGAAAGTGGGAGGAAGGGAGACAGGGAAAGAGGGAGGGATGGGTGAAGCTAATCGAGAAGAGCCAAGCAGAGTGAGAGCAGAAAACAGACCCTATCTTTGGGAAACTTGGAGCTTACTCTGAAGTGGTAAAACCAGAAGCTAACATGGGTTGAAGGGTAAATACGAGGAGGGAAGTGGGCCACAGGCTGCTACAGACAATTCTTCTGAGGTTTTAGATTTCCTGTAAAGGGGAACAGACAAATGGAGCTGGAATTAAATAATAAGGTTAAAAGAAGACCTATATTATGTTCTGTATTATATTATAGTAGGAGGTATTGGAATGCTGTATGTGAATAAGAATAAGTCATTCAATAGGGGCAGGTTTTAGAATCGACTTCTACTCTGACCAGTAGTGCCTCTGTACAATGACGGGTTATGGCACGACCTCAAGTATCTCCTGGCATCAAATGGGACAAAGGTCCTCAGAGGCTTGGACCCCTAGACTTGCCACTGTGGAGGCACGTCCAACCAGACTGCCCAGCACAGTACTCCCTGCATCATTCCACGCTTGCGGACTGCCCAGCACAGTACTCCCTGCATCATTCCACGCTTGCGGACTGCCCAGCACAGTACTCCCTGCATCATTCCATGCTTAAGGACTGCCCAGCACAGTACTCCCTGCATCATTCCACGCTTGCAGACTGCCCAGCACAGTACTCCCTGCATCATTCCACGCTTGCGGACTGCCCAGCACAGTACTCCCTGTGTCACTTCACGCCGTGCGTGCACACACCATGTTTCACTGTTTGTTTCCATGGATATAGAACTGTTAAGCATGCATTGATTTAGAATCTCTTAGCTCTGAATTTATTCTGAAAGGGATATGTGTGTGTGTATATATATGTATATATATATGTATATATATATGTATATATATAATCTCAGCACTTTCATGAATCTTCCTCCCTGAAATAATATTTCCACACATGGCTAGGTTTTTCTTTGTGTGCATATGTGTGTGAGACAGAAATCTTACAAACCAATTTTCATTTACATCATCAAGTGGCCATCTATTAAATCCTTAATTGAAAACTTCTTTTAATAAAACCCAAATATTTGTTCTAGAGACAGACTTCTTTAACTTTCTGTCTCTCTCTCCACTCCATCCTTCCCCAAAACCCCAAGTACTACAATAAGTGGTATTGACTGGGACATTACTTAAAATTTCTTTTTTTTTTTTTTTTTTTTAGTTTCTAAGGAAACTAAAGAAAGGGTGAGCTCCACAGCCTCTTTCTCTTTGTAGTTTGAGATTCTGAGGCCCGGCAGGTGCCTTGTGCTGTGACATCCATCCCTTTCCTGGTTCATCTCAATTCACCTCCTACCTCTGGCACCCATCCTGCTCCCCTCCCCAGGCTGTTCTCTAACAGAAGCTCTGGGTTTTCCAGAATTACCACAGGAATCTGGAGGGGGCTGGATCCGCTGTCAGAGAGTGGGACTTCTCAGCCACATGTGTTCCTGCTACTCCTGGGACACACTGCCATGTTTTTCTTCTGTAGCAAACATTCCAAAGGCTGTTGCAAACAGGACCATAGCCAGCAAACACTCACAGGTGTTGAGGAGAAATCTTTATAATCATGACTGTCCACAATGAAGGTGCTCCTGTACTGATCCATCATTATTGGAATGATCTGTGAGGGCAGTTTTGACCTCAGTGAAGAGGAATCCACAGACTTTTGGCAACTAAGGATTGGCCAATGCGTGCTGTGTCCCTTTGGCCTTGTTGGGATCAGGCTGCGGTATAGACAGGGAGTGGCCAGGCTGCTGTCAGGACAGGAGAGGAGCAGAAGCAGAAGGTTGCATCTGGCCACAGCCAGACAATGCAGGCACCTGATGGTTGGTAGCTCAGCTGCAGTGACTTGTAATGTACAATGTCACCAAAAGTGCAGGAGGTATAGAAAATATATTGCATAGAGCTAAGTAACAAATAGATATTCCACACCTAAAAAGAAAAAAAAAATACTGCCAAGATCAAACACCGTATCTTTCTGAATAAAACAAAATAAAAATAATAATATGCACGAGTGAGAAGTCTTAAGAAAAAATGTGTTGAATGTATACTGTGATCTCTGCAGGCATGTGGATCATAAGATGCTTACAGTTAACCAGCTTTGAAGCAATGCTGATTTCTAATGTCTTTGCTAAGAAATGCCTTCTACTGGCTTTGACATCATTTGGTGTGACAGGAGAATTCAGAGATATTCGAAGGTCTCTGAATTGTCTCAAAAACTCACTGGGAAACCTGCATTCAGTGTGAGGGAAGATCCTCCTGCTTTAAGAAGAACCTGCATAAATATGACAGCAGACAAGATGTTAGGATGAAGCTGAAAGGAAGAACTCCCGTAGAATAGAGTTGGGCCTTGGTTAATCATGCCCCTGTATGAAGGGTAAACTGTGGGGAGGAACCTGGCTGCTGAATCCATTCCTAAGAACCCATTGGATGCATGTTCCAGAGAAACTAAAGCATACACAGTGTGGCCACAGCTCCCTCTGTTCCTCTGCCTTGCACAGCACACTCGGTAGAGTTGGTACACTGGGATGCATGTGGAGGGACTCCAGCAGCGGGTTAGTCTAGAAGGCCACTCAGGCGAGGCGTTCGCAGCACGGGCATCCTCCGAATAAGGGGGCTTTGATTTTCTGTCCATCTCCTGCTGAAACCCCGTAAAACTTTGCATTTATCCACATACTCAGCATCTGGAAAGCCAAACCAATGTGTTCGTTTCTGTTGGTAAAAATAAATTTCATTGCTTAGGTAGTGAGATTGATTTAAGCATATGCCCCAATCTCTTAGACATTGACTCTAATCAACTTCTAGATTAAACAGGTATTATTCAAGAAAGAGCTGAGCGCTGGGTTTTGAGCACCGTGTTTCAGAACAGGCAGCTCGGTGTGTGTAGCAGCTGTGTCTCTGGGGCAAATGCAGAGCAGCGGCCGGGCTGCTGCTCTTCCGGGTGCGCCCGCCTGTTCTCCCGCGCTGCAACTTCCTGTCCTCACTTCCTGTCCTCGCTCATTCGCGGCTTAACCGTCTATTCTGAGAATCCTCTTCCCTCTAAACTAGCAACAGATAAAACACAGCCCATTATTCTCTTTGAAAACTAGTGCACAATCCTGATTTGGTTTAAAATATTTCGTTGTTGTCATTATTGCCAAGTACAATGGAGGCAAGAACTGCTGAGAAGAAGTAACATAAAAAAACTCTGTAAAAATTATCTGGCCAAATGCTTTAGGCATTAGCTCCTACCTTTTGGGATCAATGGTTCTGAGAATCCATTCTTGAGTATTTTGGACACTTAATTCTTTACCAGAGGCTGGCAAATGCTTTCTGTAATGGGTCAGAGAGCTAGTGTTTTAGGATTCACAGTCAGGTGGCTTCTGACAACTTCTGGCCTCTGCTGTTGTAGCACAAAAGCAGACACAGCCAACATGCACATGAACAGATGTGGCAGTGTTCCAATAAAACTTTATTCACAAAGGTAGGCTGTGGGCCAGGTTTGGCCAGTGGACCATCCTCTGCTGAATCCTGTCCTAGCACAGAGGAGGGAGATTGTGCTTGACGTCACCGGCAGGACTTTGTGGTGCCCAAACCTGCGTCCCGGTCTTAGATTCTCGAAGCTAATTATCATTTGCTTCTTTGTTGCCACCACTGACTGCTCCTGAACTGTGTGCCAGGTCCTGGGCTGGTCTCTGTAAGCATTGTTCAATATGGCGTACTCTTGCAACAGCTGTGGGAGACAGATGTGTTGATCTCCACTTTATAGATGAGGTGTCTCCAGCTCTGCAAGGTTAACTAACCCCAAGAAGGCCACAATGGGTCCAGCTCAGCTGAGAATCTCACCTACTCTGCCTGCCCCCACCACAGCTAGTCTGGCTGTGGAAGCTGTCTCCGGACATTAGTAGACACCCCTGGACACTGGATGTCTGCTCTGGGGACAGGTTTGGGGGCAGATAGTAACCTCCACATTGGACATACTGAATTTGAAAACGCCTCTAAGATACTGGATGCATCTAATGCTTACATTTTTCAAATTTCATTTTTCAAGAAGCTGAGAGGGCATGTCCTGAATGCTTCTGTGTGGTGTTCAAGTCATAGTGTTAGGAACGTGATAGACTTCCTTCATGGAAATTAATTTTTTTTTTTTTTTTTGAAATGGAATCTCGCTCTGTTGCCCAGGCTGAAGTGCAGTGGCATGATCTCAGCTCACTGCAACCTCCGCCTCCCAGGTTCAAGTGCTTCTCCTGCCTCAACCTCCTGAATAGCTGGTTCTACAGTCGCACGTCACCACACCCGGCTAATTTTTGTATTTTTAGTCAAGACGGGGTTTCACCATGTTGGTCAGACTGGTCTTGAACTCCAGACCTCAAGTGATCTGCCTGCCTCGGCCTCCTACAGTGCTGGGATTACAAGCAAGAGCCACCACACCTGGCCAAATTTCATTTTAATCAGGGCTCTCTTTATTAAAGCTGTACTAAATGTCTAGCCTCATTTAAAGAAAAGAATGCAGCCAATTACAATAAACACTTTACCTCACTTTCTCTAGCATGTTATCCTTGTTTTTATAAAAGTTGAAAGGCTTCCAAAGGAAGCTCACCCTGTCTTTGCTCGGGGCCTCTGGTCGTCAGATCCCAGGTGAGCCACGTTTCCTCCCTGAGCCGGCCATGTGGTGCTCCACACTGCAGTGTTATGTTCCTTTGAGTTGGTCAAATAGGGTAGAAATCAGAGTTGGCTTCTAATTTGAAGGTGTCTTTGAGTTGGTCAAACAAGGTACAAATCAGAGTTGGTTTCTAATTTGAAGGTGTTTGACTTTGTTTTCAACTTACACTTGCTTTAAAGAAATGCACAGTCCCTGGTTATCTTAATGAATCACCCTGTCCTGGGAATAAAAATGCATCACAAATATTTAGCCTAATATTTGTATTGAAATGCATTGAGTCCCTGCCTTCTAAAATGAACCACAAAAGACAAACACATAAACCCCATTTTGATTCCATGCTGTTTCATAAGGTAATTTGTTCAGACACTCAGATCTGGCAAGAGTCTCTGAACACTTGGTACATTTAGCTTCATTGGGGAACCCCAACTTCTATTCATTTTGCAAATATAAAAATGCACACAAGTGATTTATAAAAAATTTTTGTGACTGTATGATGCCTTACTTTTTAAATATGTTTGAAACCTCTGCAAGGACAATATTGTCTCTAATCACTAGTAACCCAGCCCCACTGATACACATCCATTTTAAAATTAGCATTTTGTCATTAAGAAAGAACATATTAAGCATGGAGACAAAGCAGTTGTTCTTATGTCATGAGCAGAAATAAAGAGGAGAAAAACACAGTATAGACAGAATTTTATTATTCCTACAAAGTTCACAATAATAAAAGAGGGGGCAACAGATATCACTCATTCTGGGACTGTCTGGGGCTTATATATTACACTCTTCTCAGGCCATAATGCAATCATGGCAGTTGCTAGTGTGGAAAGCAAATCCTCCTCGTAGTATCTCTGGTTCCCTGGTCTGTAGTGTCCCACGAGCACATTTCATGTGGTCCACGGAGCACAGAGAGGGGTGCCCATGCTGCCGGGGATCCATCGCATTCCAGGGCAAAACGCTTACTCTGTTTAGGTAGCATCACACGGAGCCTTTAGAAAACTACACTGCAAAATTGCGTTCTCTGTAGACTAATGGAGTTACTCTTGTCTTAGATATGAAATGTAATCATCAATAAATAAAAGTAGATGACATTACAGAACATGAGGAAATAAGTAGCTTGTTTTCCAATCATAAAAAGGTTACTGCTATGTTCCAATCTATTATTTTCAATAGTAATGTAATATGTCCAACTGGAGTATTTGCTCACTGGGCTGAGTGACCTAAGATTCCTCTAGAATGATGCGACCTCTCCTTAAAAAAGAGTAACAGCTGTTAATGCTTCAGAACTTCGGATGAGAACAGGAGTCTTTCTAGCAGCAAAGGCCGGAAGCAGCATGGAAAACTTCCCTCCTCCCTCCTGCAACCATGCAGAACCCTCAGAGTCCCCCAGTGCCTGAGAGAAGGATGCTGGTGGGAATAAAGCAAGGGCGAGTGTTTCCTAAGGAAACATTCAGAGACTTTGTTGTTACAACTGGAGAGGGATGGCCAATGAGCCAGACAAAGGCCACAGAAAGCACTTGGTGCCAATTATGTAACTGGACGCAGAGACCTTAAGGGTCAGGGATGCCTCTCTGGCCCCTGCCGAGCCAGCCTTGGAGTCACTGTTACCAGGTGGCCACCGCCTTGCACCGTTCTCCAGCCACCCTGCCTGCCTGAAAAGCATGCAGTGCTCACCCACTTACTAAAGGGCCAATGTGTGCAGTTTTCCTTCTAGTTTTTTGCCCTGAAATTGTCATTCAATTGCCACTTAACATTTTGTCTGATTCCATTTTTAGTATGTGGTTGACTAAATACCATGATATTACTCAGAATGTAGTTCTTTCCAACTTTGAAGTATTTTATCACCATTAATTGAGACTAACACCTCTGTGAAATGTGCTACAGAATTATTGCGTTGATTTTGTTTGTTTTTTGCTAGTTGACTCCCTTTTTCTTATTTCCTACATTTTGAGCATATCAGTGACTTCTCCCAGTGGCCTAGTACCTATTTTGAGGACATACTGTGGTATTAATGTAACTTGAATGGCACAAATTGTTCTCATGTTCATGAAGGTAACAAAAGTCTTATACCACATTAGTGACTTTTGGGCTGTATTAGTGTTAAATATCCTGAACTCTCTTCAGACAATTCTCACAAATGCTACTGAGAGCCCCTGAAGGAGAAATGTGGCTCAGAGGTAGGCCCGTCATGGGAGGCTTGGAGTCAGCTTCTGAGAGAGCTAAGTAGCGCTTGCCTTCGACTGAGCCATGGAGAAACCATTTTCCATACTCACAGCATCTGCTCTGTTGAAGTTTCTTGTTAATATACCCCTCACGATGCCATATATGTCACCCAAATCTGACATGATGACACCTGCTTGTCACCACCACCGTGAGATCTTGCTGTTGTTTCTCTTGAAGGAGAAAGTACGCTGTCTGCAGAGCATCCCAGGGCATAAGTGAGAAAAGAAGCAGCTACACTGGGGATGGGCCAGGAGGCAGAGGCCCCTGATATAATGTGGGGAACATGCCCTGTGCACCTGTGGAGCCCACCTCTACACAGTGGGTGTCATGAGGGATGTGGTGGGATGCTGGGTTACCTATGAGTGCCCCATTTAACCTGGCGCTGTGGCACTCGGTGCATCAGACAGCATCTTTGCACTCTCGCTGGCCAATGCCCGAGCTGTCCTTGAACGGCTGCCTCCACTCTGCCCCACAGACACGCTGCCACTGACTGGCTGGCATCTGGGGCTGATTCTGTATTTAGGGAAGATGAGGATGTGTTGCCATGGGGGAGTTGGCTCCATTGATCTAGAATCTCATGGTGGTCCTGCTGCACGGCTCTCAAGGCAAGCCCCAGGATTAAGCACTTCAGAGGAGCCCTGGCAGAGGCTGGGATAACCTCATTGTATGTGACCAAGGTTGATTAATTTTTCAAAGTTGGGCCCATGTAGAGGCCATTGTAAGTGTATTTGTTTCATTGCTGGATGGTTGCAGGGCTGAATAATTTTTTTTCACCCACGTGGAGAGATTTCTTTGAAAATTAGAGGGAAACATGAAGGCTTTCTCTGGCACGTGTGAGCATGTGGAGGAATTTTCTCAACCTCCTCTTGAGGACGGTGTCCATGGCAACAGAAGGCTGTTCTGTGAAGGAATTCTCAATTAGCGCTAAATACACACATGCCGCGTCTCCTACTTCCCTGCACAGAGCACTCACTTTCACAGGGATTTCAAGGCTTTTTTAAAGGTGTTATGACATTATATTTTAATATAATTTGTTTTTAAACTGCTTATATTTATTACGCCCAAAATTTTTATATAGATCAATATTCCAGTGGAGCAATATATTGGATATTCTAACTAGGTGTAGGCTGCAGTTAGAGACCAGATAGGGATGCAAGTGCTACCGAGATGCAGGAAATCCAGGCTCCATAGTGACTTCAGACCATTGATTCCACCCATCCAGGACTCAGTGCTTCACGGATCAAGTTAATTAGATCTCTATCATGTTTTTATGCAATATAGAGATCTAATTAACTTTACACACACACACACACACACACACACACACACACACACATTCCCAAGAGAAATTGCCAAATGGAGAATGTAAACAGTAGAACGGTGTAGCAGAAAACCTTTTCTGTAATAAAAAGGTAGAATGGGAATCTTCTTTGTTTCCATATGTTGAAAATCTTGGGAAGGATCTGTAAACAACAAAGAACAATATTGATATGTTTAAAAGGGCTTGGAATCAGGCAGATGAAATTAGAAAGGAGAAAGGTCTTTCCCTAGTGGATTCCTATGTATGTTATAGTTTTAAGCCATGTAAACAACTTACCTGTAAATATTTGAAAAGAACATTTACCTATATTCCATTAGCGGCTCTTGAACTAATTAGTAAACTATAATTCTCACAACAGTTTGGAGGTGATATTCAAACATTTATTAAGCACCAACTATGCACATGGCAGTTTGCCAGTATCTTGACAAAACACATACAATTTCTTACAAAAAAAAAAGCTCAGGAGGCCACAAGAAGCCTAAAAATCACTCTAAAACAGTTTCCCCCGGTGGTATAAATAGGGGACTGCAGGGATTTGGAGGAAGACAAGGTGACAGCCATGGAGGGGATAAGGAAGGTTTCTGAGATAATGTATTCAGGAAAGGGCATGCCAGCAAGATGAAAAATGTGTGCTTAATTTGTTCGGCAATCAGAAACCACTGAAGTGTTTGCAATGGAGAAACCTAATCATAGGTCCTGCTTTTCAAGAGAGGTTATGACTGGTGATCGCTTTCACATAAGGTAAAACAGTAATAGCCGCCATTTTACAATTTATAGAACAGATGCTATTCCAAGCACATTTTATGAAGTACTTCAAATGCATTTTCTCTTCAATCTTTACAATACCTCTATCAATGGATAAATGGATAGATGGATGGATAGGTGGATGGATGGGTGAGTGGATGGATGGATGGGTGGATGGATTAATGCATGGATGAATTGGTGGATGAGTGGATGGTGGATGAATTGGTGGATGAGTGGATGGTTGGATGGATGGGTAGAAGGGTGGGTAGATGGATGGATGGGTGGTTGGGTAGGTGAGTTGATGGATGCATGGGTTGATGGATGAGTGGCTGGGTTGTTGGGTGGATGGATGGATGGATGCATGCATAAATGGATAGTATTATTGTGGGTGGGGTGGGTGTAGATGGATGAGTGGGATTTAATGCTGAAATAAGTCACAGCTGTTTTATTATTAAAACTTTATTTTGCATATATTTTAATGGGGTTCAAAAGGGTTAAGCAACCAGCATACAGTCATGTGAATGGCACATGAGAGAGAGGAAGGACTGGGTCCATGATGCTGAAGGTTTCATGCCTCACCACTTAAGAGTTGGTGCTGGTGAGATCTGCCAATTGGTGAGAAAAAGTATCTACTACAAATCAGTGTTTTTTAAAACATATATATTTATGATATAAAATTCACTTTCTCTCAAAACTTATCAGGAAATATGTATATAACATAAAAATCAATCAAATTTAATCAGAATTTTTTAAGATTGCAATAATTCTAGGTCAAATTCAATCAAAGCGCAATGGGTAAATACTGTCAGGCAACAAGGTTGAAAGAGAGGAATCCTTGCCACTATCTGATCTAGAAACAAACTGCTTATTTGAGGAGTGAGAACTCTGCTATAGGTGTGAGTAAATTCTGAATATTGTTTTATATTATCTATGTGCTATTCTACTTATTTTTACCATCAAAGTGTGGAAAATATATTATTAAATGAGGCCAATATTAAATCCAGTTTTAGTTCCAATGTGGAGATAGAACGATGACTGTTACATATGCACCCCTGCCATGAGTTTTGAGCCTGAACTTTATTAAAGGGACCAGTGAGTATGGCTTGGTTGAGAAGAAGCAGGATGAGGTCTCACCATTACCCAGGGGACTAGCAGAAGAAAGGGGAATTTTTTCTTCCAGGATTTTGAATTTAAACCACCTAGGGAAACAGAGAAGACTTCACAAAACTGGAAGAAATATTAATAACTCAAGAACAAGATTCTCCGTGGAGACCACTGTCCGTGGACGATGGGCAGCTCAGTGGGTTTCAGTGTTATTTCTGATGACATCAAGGACTAGGTTCCCAAGAAAGGGTATCACCTCCTCCTACCCACAGAAATACACATCAGTAATATGTGGGCCTCTGGGAACTCAGACGCAAATCTGGAGAAAAAGGAGGGCTCAGTGGATTGGGAGACCAAAATAAAATTTAAGGTAAAGTTTAGAAAAAAAGTTACTATACTTGCACAAACAAAAAAGTCGGTTGGATCCCATCTTTGGTGATTCTCTAGAGTCAAGGGTGATTATATCTGATGATCCCACCCTCACTGGCGCCCCCTTCTGTCCTTGAAGTTTGCTCCTGCTTCTTCACAACCAAACAATACTCACTACTCTCTTTAAAAAAGCCCTGGCTCGCCGGGCACGGTGGCTCAAGCCTGTAATCCCAGCACTTTGGGAGGCCGAGGCGGGCCGATCACGAGGTCAGGAGATCGAGACCATCCTGGCTAACACGGTGAAACCCCGTCTCTACTAAAAAATACAAAAAAGTACCCGGGCGAGGTGGCGGCACCTGTAGTCCCAGCTACTCGGGAGG
>NW_016821253.1:2010153-2012873 GCF_001698545.2 Rhinopithecus bieti | reverse complement strand
AAAAAAAAAAAAAAAAAAACCCTGGCTCAAAACTCCTGCCAGAGATGTCTAAATAACATACATCCTTCTGTCTCCATATTGAACCTAAGATTGGATTAAATGTTGACCTAACTTTAATATACCTGCCACACTTTTGGTAATTGACAAGGAAAACATAAATGCAACCACACACAGACAATATAAAACAATATATTGAGGATGGACAGGGTGAGGATGGACAAGGCCTGTGGCGCCCATTCCCACCCAACAGATTCTGCTCTGTCAATTGTAGGTCTGTCAGAATAGCCTAGGCTCTATGTTAATAATTGGCAAGCCTCCCCACTCAGAGTTACTGGAAGAAAACAAAACAGTATAAATTAAGCTACACTTCTTAGTCTTAATGTGATTCTGTGAAGATAACGGAATTCATAACTTAAAATGCATAGCTGTACTATTTGACTTGCAGCAGAAGTATCTTTTCACATCTTCAGGGTATCTGGTGATCTTGGGGTTGGTTATGGATAACAGCTATACTGTTTCCACTCTTTGCTAGGACATTGTAACCAGAGCTTAACATGAAACAAAATGGATTTTGCTAAGTAAATCTGTGCACCTCTACCTTCTCACCACACTAAATAGCAATTAGGCTTTGAGACCCAATGTCAGTAAGTGTGGTGATAACATTTCCCAGAGAAAGAACCAGAATGGCAAGTGCTGAGCATTTTCTCCGGGAAGCCTTTTAGTCTCTGTGCTGTCTCCCTGAAGGGCACTCCATTAGGAGACCTGTTTGCCATGAGCCTTTCAGAAACTTTTATGAATTAGCCCTTAGTTTCCTAATTTTCTATTAGCCATATTTTTTTAAATGAGAAAAAAATGACATTTAAAAATTGAAGCATAAAGTCCCCTGGGAAGACTGAAAGCTACATGTTCTCTTTTATTTTGTTGCACACACAGAGATGATTTGCTGAGAATCTGAGAAAATAAAATCAGTACATGTGTCAGCCATGTAGCAGCAGTAACTTACATTCTGGGACTGATCTCAGCCAAAGAAATCATGTTGTAAAAAAAAAGAAAAAGAAAAGAACAAAAGAGCTACATTTGAGACCTTTGGAAGAAGCAGGCAGGGCCAATCTGCAATGCATTTGTCTTTGTTTCCACTTCTCTAATGCTTTTAATGGGCTGCCTAGTGGTGCTTGTGCTAAATTCTGTTCTCCGTGCTGGGCTGGGCTTACTTCCTGCAGATCCAAAACCTATTTCTGTCTCTCCCTACACCTTTCGGGAGATGCAGGGGATAAAGGTGTTGGCAGGTTGTCCAGCTCCCAGGATGGTCACTGCAGACCCCACCACCTGTCTTTAGAAGCTCCAGACTGCACTTAATTTCACCATAGGGTGTGGCACAAACACAAATGATTTACAGACCCTGTTTTCTTTGCTGGCTGGTGCTTCTGACATGACTGAATATCTCAACCATAGCAAACTAGTCTGTCACATCAATGTTTGTGTTTCTTTCTTTCTTTTGTTTGCTTTTACAAAGGTTAACTGGGAAGTGGATGGGCCAAGCAATTCTTTGCTGTGGAGCTGCCCCCTGCCCTGCGTCTGCCGGGCATTTAGCAGAACCCCTGGCCTCCACCTGCTGGATACCATATCACCCTTCTCCCCAGGCTGACACCAAAAATGTGTCCAGACATTGTCAAATCCTCTCTGGGAGGCACGATCTCCTACTGGTCTAGAATACAGCCAAACTCATGGTTCAGGATAATCTAATGCAACAAATTATTTAAACTCTGCTTTAAGTGAGTTTGTTGAACATACAATGTTAAGAACCAACACTGTGTTACTTAAGACGGGCGGTACTTGAGTTTAATCTCCACATGATATTATTCAATGCTCAGACCATTTAAAAAGCATAAATTATTGGTGGTGTTGAAAAGACATCTGTCTTCTGAAAAATAAATGGACTTATAAAAGCCATGAGGAAAGAAGCCTACGGGAATGCCTACGTCATCTGTTAATGTGCTGCAGTACGATCTGCACCATGTGCGTGTGTTTGCATCACTACAAAGGAATTTCTGAGGCTGGGCAATTTATAAAGAAAGGAGGTTTAAATGGCTCATGGTTCTGCAGGTTGCACAAGCATGGCACCATACGCTCCTGGTAAGGGCCTCAGGAAGCTTCCAATCATGGTGGAAGGTGAAAAAACAGGCATTTCTATATGGCAAGGGTGGGAGCAAGAGAGCAAGCGGGGAGGTGCCACACTTTTACACAACCAGATCTTACATGAACTCAGAACAAGAACTCACTCATCAACAAGGGGATGGTACTGTCATTCATGATAATTCTGCCCCAGTGATATAATCACCTCCCACCAGGCATCGCTTCCACTACTGGGAATCACATTTCAACATAAGATGTGGAGGAGATACACATGCACGCCACATCACATACCCAATGAGCACCGATGACTCATCACATACCCAGTGAGCACCGATGACTCATCACATACCCAGTGAGCACCAATGACTCATCACATACCCGATCAGCACCGATGACTCATCACCTCCCCGATCAGCACCGATGACTCTTCACATACCCGATGAGCACCGATGACTCTTCACACACCCGATGAGCACCGATGACTCTTCACACACCCAGTGAGCACCGATGACTCATCACACACCCAGTGAGCACCGATGACTCATCACACACCCAGTGAGCACCGATGACTCATCACACACCCAGTG
>NW_016821253.1:1972099-2007559 GCF_001698545.2 Rhinopithecus bieti | reverse complement strand
TGAGCACCGATGACTCATCACACACCCAGTGAGCACCGATGACTCATCACACACCCAGTGAGCACCGATGACTCATCACACACCCAGTGAGCACCGATGACTCATCACATACCCGATCAGCACCGATGACTCATCACCTACCCAATGAGCACCGATGACTCATCACATACCCAGTGAGCACCGAAGACTCATCACATACCCAGTGAGCACTGATGACTCATCACATACCCGATGAGTACTGGCAACCATGACACTGCAGCTAGGATGCTCCCCTCACATCTTTGCCCTCTTCTCGATCTTTGTGAACTTAGGCAAGGCACATGGTCACAGAGATGCAAATTTTCACTATGCATCTCCATCCGCCTCTTTGGGTCATTGTGAGGTGCAGTTTCCACTGTGTAAAAACCCTCTGTCAACTCCACAGCTCTGTACAATTAGCCACAGTGTGTTGTGTTACTTTTGCTAATCTTGTGTGTGGCCTAACGAGATGAGGAGATGCATGAGTGCCTGTGTGCCCCGGATAAGCCTGGCCTCCACTTGAGAAGATCACGTGTTGACAGGAGGAGGAAACTAAAGGAGTTAAATGACCCAAAGACCCCACGGGAAGAGCCTGCTGAGCACATGCCCGAGGGCCAGGGTGGGACCAGCTGAACACGTGAGTTCCAGGGACTGCAGTAGTTCTGTTGGTAGCCACAGACATAAGAAAACTCACTCCAGCCTCACTGCCATGTGACAAAGCAGGAATCAGAGTGGAGAAGCAGAGGGAGGTACTGCTGCAGCACCGCGGCCACCTGGGAATCCCACAGAATAGAGAAGGTGCCGTGGAGCAATGAACACTGGGTTTATAGCAATGAGAAGGAGGCTGGAGAAGGAGGCTGGGGAAGGAGGCTGGAGGAGATGGTGCTCCCTGAGATTGCAGGGAGATTGGACGAGGTGGCAGAACAGAGGTTAAGGGAGACTGGGACCATGAGGATGAGGAACGTTGCAGCTTGGCTGCCACTGACATGAGAGGAGCTGGGCAGCCCAGCCCACAGCCCCTGAAGACAACACTTTATCCTGATGCTCCCCTGTCAGTCTCACAGGGCCCCAAAGCAGCATGGAGCAAATGGCTCTAAAAGGAGAAGATTCTCAAAAGAAATTAACACTGCAGACTTTTGTTCAAGAAGAGAACCCCAGGGCTTCTGCCTGGGAGCATGGACTTGGTATTCTCAGAGTGCCTGGTACACAGTCCGTCCTCAGGAAGGTGAGCTGAGGGTAGGATCACTCCACACTGTCCACACCTGCAATGCGGACCCATCCCTGAAAGGAACAAAAGCAGAGATACCTGCTCTGGTTCTGTCGTCTTCAGAGGGCCTTTCTACAAGGCTCCTTGTATCAGAATAAAGAGATACGGGGGTGTTTACTGCATTTTGTTTTGGTTTTCTAGATGGCAGTATTTAAAGTTAGAGTGCACAGAATGAGGCATTTTGGTTATTTGGAAAATCTCCCCTGAGTTGACTTGGATACGGGAGACATTAGTAAATAGCATGTCCAGGAACCTCAACAACCTGAAAAGAATGAACTCATGTTGTATGTAGACCAGCCATGAGAAAGAAGAAAGCGGAGGCAAGGCCAGACTACTGCCTCTGAAAGGGAGCAGAGGGGGGCCTCCCGTGCCCTCCAAGGCTGCTGGGCACAGTGGCACCCACAGCTGTCCGTGTGGACATCCCTTGCGCAGCAGGAGCGTTGTGAGCTGCAAGTGAGAGCTTTGTGGTGCCCTGGACAGACCTGCCTTGGGTGACTCAGTGAATAGAAAAATGATGAGAGAAGAATAGAAATCCTGGTCCAATGTCTTTTGCTTCTGATATTACAAAATAAAATCACTTTTAAATATTCACTGTGGTCATTCTTTCGTGATGAAGAAAGCGCAATGATAATTGTTAATAAAATTTTTAAATTACAAACTCAATTATTAAGCATGGGTGAACCATGTGTAAAACCCACAGGTGGCAGCCACACACCCACCCATGAATGTTCCATGCATGTCCACGTTCACCAGGGCTCCTCCTCAGCAGCAGCTGGGGCCGAGTCGCCAAGCAAAACTCTGCTCCGCCTCTCTGTGCAATTCCCCCTAGGCATGATAGTCAGAGGACGCCGTGTCTGATCACAGTTCCAACCCAAGTGTGACAGCTGGACAGGATAAAGTGCTGAGTGCTAATTGTCAGGGGGTGCCCGGGATGATGAGGAGAGCCACGGAGTCACACAGACCCCACACTCATGTCTTTATTCAGGTGAGGATGCTGGTGTCCTGCCGAAACCCCCTTGGACCATAGATTGCAGAGAGAAGCCACAGGCAGACGCTCACAGATGGAAAGAGGCTGCTCTCCTCTCCTCCTTACTGACTTAGACACAGTAAAGACCAAGAACTCTTTGGTGTAGTGACCCCTGGTGGCCACAGGTCAGGGCTCGCAGGACAGCTCCCCTGATGTGAGGTGCTGACACTGCTTCTGGGGTGTCTCCAGACCCAAGCAGGATCTTGTCAGATAGCACAAGATCAATTTCTCTTGAGGCTACAGTCCTTGTGTATTCAGGGTCTACAGGACCCTTTTCATAGAACTCATATAACAACAATGTCCGTACTGAGGAGCATTGATGACACCAGGCCCTTGCTGGCTCTCCAAATAAACTTAGCCTCACCTGGAGAGAGAGACAAGAGTTGGCAGAGGTGGCACCAGGTGGCCTGGACACTGTCCTCTCTGTTGCCTGCGCAGCTGTGTCCCGGAAAGCTCCCCCCAGAGACTAAAGGGAAACTCACACCTGGTTTCTGTCACAAGTCGGGGGCACCCCCTGGGATGCAGTGCTTCTCCCTCTCCACTTCTTGGTTTCTGTTTTTGTCTCTACTAAAGTCTAGAAGGTTTTGTGACACTTACATTGTCTAATCATTTTTTTGATTACATATCCAAGCAAATTTGAGACCCCTGCCGGACTGGGTTCCCTGGAGACGCGGCTCACCTGGAAGAGCAGCGGGTGACAATGGGGCTGAATGCTAGACATGAGAACTTTCTAGTTTCTGATAATATTTTTTAAAAAGATTGGGGATGATACATTTGAGGGAGACACACTCTAATGAAAACGCTCTTTAAGAAGGTAGCAAAAATAAAATATTTTCATTATGCTTTTATTGTCAGTTCATCCTCTTCATTTACAGACTTTATGTCTGTGAATTTGCCTACTTACAGAAATGTATTGTAACCTGAACATCGATGCTTGTGGTGCATTCACAGTTACACACACACCCATGCAGAGAGGCAAAAGCTTGAGCTGCCCAGCGCACACCTTCAGCTGCTAAAGGGCAGGGCGATGCCCAGTCTCCTGACTTCAGCTCCCTACCATAAACAAGGGTCCTTTTCAAGGTCTGGTTACTGCTGTGTTCATCACTTTTTGGTGATTTTGCTGCTTACAACAGCTCCCAAGTGCAGTGCTGAGGTTCTGTCTAGTGTTTCTAAGTACAAGGAGGCTGCGATGTGCTGCACAGAGAAAAAATACGTGTGTTATGACAGAGACCCTTCCTTCAGACAGAGCTGCAGGGCTGTGGCCATGAGTTCAGTGGTGATGAATCAAACATACGTTTGATTGCACTTCCCTTTACTGTGCTTCACGGAGAGTGTATGTTTTATAATTTCAGGTTTGTGGCAACCCTGCATCAGTCAAGTCTATTGATGCCATTTTTTCCAATAGCACTTGCTCACGTAGTGTCTGTGTCACATTTTGGAAATTCCAGACTTTTTTATTATCATCATATCTGCTTTGGTTATCTGTGATCAGTCATCTTTGATGTTACTGTTGTAATTTCTGGAGGGCACCACAATCAGCACCCATTTGAGACGGCAAACTTGATTGACAAATGTGTGTTCTGACTGCTCCACCCACCAGCCATTCCTCTGTCTCCCCTCTTCTAAACTGACCTCCCTATTCCCTAAGACAGAAGCATATTGAAATTAGGCCAACGAACAACCCTACAATGACCTCCAAATATTCAGGTAAAGCAAGAGTGGCATGTCCCTCACGTTCAATTTAAAGCTAGAAATGATTAAGCTTAGTGAGGAAGGCATGTTGAAACCTAAGATAGTTCAAAAGCTAGATTTCTTGTGCTAAACAGCCAATTTTGAATGCAAAGAAAATATTCTTGAATGAAATTAAAGGTGCTATTTCAGTGAACATAAGAATAATACATGAAACCAGTCTTATTGCTGAGTTCCATTTATTATTCTTATGTTCACTGAAATAAGTGAAAGTTATGGGGAAAGTTGTAGCAGTCTGGATAGAAGATTAAAGCAGCCACAATATTCCCTTCAGCCAAAGCTTAATCCAGAGCAAGGCCCTAACTCTCCTTAATTCTACAAAGGTTGAGAGAGATAAGGAAGCTGCAGAAGAAAAGTTTGAAGCTGGCAGAGGTTGGCTTATGAGGTTCAAGGAAAGAAGTCATCTCTGTAACATAAAAGTGCAAGGAGAAGCAGCAGGTGTTGATAAAGAAGCTGCAGCAAGTTCTCCAGAAGATCCAGCTAAGATCATTGATGAAGTTGGTTACACTAACAACAGATTTTCAATGTAGATGAAACAGACTTATATTGGAAAAATATAAGCCATCTAGGACTTTCAGAGCTGGAGAGGAGAAATCAATGCCTGGCTTCAAAGCTTCTAAAGACAGGTTGATCTCTTCTTAGGAGCCAACACAGCTGGTGACTTTAAGTGGAAGCCAATGCTTATAAATCATTTCAAAAATCCTAGGGCCCTTAGTTTTTATGCTAAACCTACTCTCCTCTGGCTCTATAAATGGATCAACAGGCCGGGCGCGGTGGCTCAAGCCTGTAATCCCAGCACTTTGGGAGGCCGAGACGGGCGGATCACGAGGTCAGGAGATCGAGACCATCCTTGCTAACACTGTGAAACCCCGTCTCTACTAAAAAATACAAAAAACTAGCCGGGCGAGGTGGCGGCGCCTGTAGTCCCAGGTACTTGGGAGGCAGAGGCAGAAGAATGGCGTGAACCCGGGAGGCGGAGCTTGCAGTGAGCTGAGATCCGGCCACTGCACTCCAGCCCGGGCGACAGAGTGAGACTCTGTCTCAAAAAAAAAAAAAAAAAAAAAAAGGATCAACAAAGCCTGGATGACAGCACATCTGTTTACAGCATGGTTTACTAAATACTTCAAGACTACTGTTGAGACCTACTACTCAGAAAAAAAATGTTTCTTTCAAAACATTACTGCTTATTGACAGTGTGCCTGGCCACCCAAGAGCTCTGATGGGGATGTGCAAGGAGATGAATATTGTTTTCATGCCTGCTAGCACAACATCCATTCTACAGATCATGGATCAGGAGTAATTTCAATTGTCAAGTCTTATTATTTAAGAAATCGCATTTTGAAGGCAATAACTGCCATGGATAGTGATTTCTCTGATGGGTCTGGGCAAAGTCAATTGAAAACTTTCTGGAAAGCATTCACTATTGGTGATTCATGAGAGGAGGTCCAAACAACAACGTTAACAGAAGGTTGGAGAATTTGATTCCAACCCTCATGGATGATTTTAAGTTCACCCAGGACTTCAGTGGAGGCTATCACTGCAAATGTGGTGGAAATAGCAAGATAAATAAAATTAGAAGTGGAGTCTAAAGATGCAACTGAACTGCTGCAATCTCATGATCAGTCTTGAATGGATGAGGAGTTGCTTCTTAAGGATGAGCAAAGCAAGTAGTTTCTTGAGACGGAAACTACTCCTGGTGAAGATGCTGTAAACATTGTTGAATCAACAAGAAAGAATTTAGAATATTGCATAAGCCCAGTTGATAAAGCAGCAGCAGGGTTTAAGAGGATGGACTCTGGTGTTTAAAGAATTTCTAAGGTGGCTAAAGTCCTATCAAACAGCATCATGTGCCACAGAGAAATCTTTACTGAAAGGAAGATGTGGAAATAGTTTTCCGATAAAAGTTTTCCAATAGATATGGAAAACTTCATTGTTGCCTTATTTAAAGAAATTGCCACAGCCACCCAACCTTCAACAACTGCCACCCTGATCCTGATCCATCAGCAGCCATCAACATTGAGGCAAAACCCTCCACCAGCAAAGAGATGATGACTCCCTGAAGGCTCAGGTGATCCTTAGAATTCTTCAGCAATAGAGCAATTTGAAATTAAGATATATACATTTTTAGACATAATGCTATTGCACACTTAATAGACTACAGTATAGTGTAAACATATCATTTATATGCACTATTTTGGAATGAAAAAATTGTGTAGCTTCCTTTATTATAGTATTCCCTTTATTGTGATGGTCTGGTGTGAGCCTGCAGTGTCTCTGAGGTATGCCTGTATTAAACAGGGCGTGTTTAAACAGAAAACACCATAAAGCAAGTTTACGTTTTGATTTGTTGACAAATATGTTGTGAGCAGAGCACTCTCAGGAAACTAACCCTACATTTCCTCCAGGAGCAATGGCTCAGAATCCTTATTTTCTGTTTGCTCTGACTTTATAGGATGTGACTCCCATGAATAATGGCAGCAGACTGTGTATGATAACTGCAGAAGGATGGGATGGGGACAACTTTGAACTCAATGTAGATTCTAACTCAGACTCTCCCACCTGTCTCATTTAATGTTTGAAGGACAGGAATTGCTATGTCTGGTGTGGTATGTATTTTAGTTCACAGGAACTGAGTGTAAGTGTGTTATTACATGTTTCACTGCCAGGAAAAGGTCAAGTGACTTGTCCAAGGCTATTTAATGTATCAGTAGAGGACAGGAAGAGATAGAGAGGGGAGAGAGGAGAGGAGTGGATGAAAAGGAGAGACAGAGACAGAGACAGAGAAAAGAAGATAATAACTGAACCAAGTCTTTACCTTCCAGCTCAATTTCCTCCTCCTACTCTGTGCTATTAACCTCTGTCCAGCTGTATAATGGGAAGATTGGACTAAATGATTACACAAAATCCAGCTCTCGTGCTCCTGAATCTCTGCTGATATTTAAAGCTTTCTGCATTCCCCATATAAATGACAGTCGTTTTCCAAGTCCTCTCTAGATCCCAGTTCTCAACAGTCCTTCATGAAACACTATCGAGATTTCTATTTCTTTCATGTGTGTAGCTTTATCAGGAAAGACCTAAGAAGAAAGGAGAGATGGATCTCCTGAGGCTCTGCTCCTCCAGCCATTCCCTATCCCAGGCATTCAGGGCTTACAGCAGTTTTAGGTACAATAACAAACGCTTTGTAAAGCCCGTCTGCAGTTCTTCCTGAAGGGTGGCTGTCTAGTTTTCATTTGCAAGCCTGATTGTAACTGGTGTGTTTAAAATGAGATTGACGTTGCCTTAACAATAAAGCAAATAGATCCCCCAAAATTGCTCAAAGTTAAGTTACTTTAGACCTGACCCTCTTATTGTAAATTCCAAATAACAGCACATTTCATATTTTCCCCCACATATAAAGCCAGAGGGCTCCTTTCTTTTTTGTGAAATCAGTTTTTGTAGATCTGTTCTACTGATATATCTAACCACTAATAAGTATTAGTATCCCACTGTTTATCATATTCGTTATTTAGTAAATGTCTTTGAAAACTTAACAGAAATGATAAAACTTCTTCTTTTCAACAAATTTACTTTTAAAATGCAAAGAGCAGGAAAATGTTTTTTGGTAGGATTCAGTCTGTATTTGTAGGATACTTGAGAGTGCTGTTTTCTTATGGTTTGATTTTTAAAAATGAGACAGGCTCTATGCTTTTGCTTTTAATAGGATACAAACCTCATAAAACTGGTCGTAATTGTTCGTTCAAATTGCTGACTACATTCTTTCTTTAAAAGTACTATTCAGATTAGAAGGATGGCGCCTCTTTGGGTACACTAATATGTATTGAAGCTCAAGTAGAGGAAAATCACAGATTTTTTATACTAGTACTTACCACTGGCTATCCTTTTATTCCAGTAAGTCAACCCCTTCGAATCAGACCTCCTGTTAGTGCAGGTTGGATGCAGCTGGCCCCACTCCCACATGCTCCATCAGCCTCATCCACCACCAGTGCCTGGGATTGTCTCACTTCAGGGCCCAGGGGAAAGGCTGGATCCACTGGTCACCCTAGTGATGCCCAGGGCAACAACCTACTGTGAGTTTAGCGTCACAAGCACAGGCCTCACCACCAGGACTGCACATACCTCAGAGAACTCTGTCTCCTGAGATAGAAATCCTCACTGAATTCGTTGGGCTTCTGGTTCTGTGTGTGACACATTTCCATGGAGGAGAAGTGCTCACAATTTCCTGCCACACTTCTCACCTGAGATGGGAATCCTCACTGAATTCCTCGAGCTCCTGGTTCTGTGTGTGACATTTCTGTGGAGAAGGGTTCATGGTTTCCTACTGCGTTTCTCACTGGTTCCAGTGCTGCTCTCCCGATGCATTTTATTTTCCATCTTCTAGAGAAAGCGAGTCAGTCATCACCTTCTCTTCTGTGAAGCCCACGTCAGGGCAAACAAGTCCCCTTCACACACGGCCTTTCCCCCGTGGCCAGGCAGCTATCGCACTGTATGTGGCTCGCCTCCAGTGCTGTAACAAGCCGCACTCATGCACCACTCACCACGTGCTGGGCACTCTTCTCTGTGCTGTTGGCTATGTGACTTCTTTTTGACCCCTCCTAACCATCCCGCAAATTAGAGATTTACACTCGTGTGTTATAGAGGGAGAAACATGCTCAGAGAGTCTGACCAGCTCAGCTGTGGTCACAAAGTGGATGCGTGGTCAAGGCAAGTCTGTGGAGCCCCAGTAGACCATGTGTCGTCTTTATAGCGCGTGGTTCGCATGTTAGCAAGCTGTCACCGGCCCATTCCATGCTTCAAAGCCATTATAGATTGGTTTTGAATGTCATGGTCTTGCGTTTCCTTTTTCTTTTGATTTGATCTATTTGTAGTAGCTCTTCCTGGAGAAGCACTGGGTTAGTCCCTTGTCAATGAGTCCTGTTTGGATAATAGGAACTACATTCAGTTCATGGACAGGGCACATGGCAGTTGTTAAAAACCAAGACTAATAAGCACAAATCATATTTTATTTAGGACCAAGCTCTTATTTAACAGATTCAAAAATACTTTTGAAAAGCCACCTTTGCCTAAGCTGTATGAGATGTTTCTGTTAATTAATGGAGCCCGCCCATTCGCCAAATGCTGTGTGACCCCCTCAGCAGCACAGATGAACCTGCAGGTCCCCTCCTGGGTGTCCTTTCAGGGCTGACCTCAGAAGCCTGACCCTAAAGCTTCATCTTGCCTGTTACCTGTGGCACCCTAGCCTGTCTCCAGTGATGAGAAATTTCCCAAACAAAGAAAAGGGAAGAACATTAATAGCATTAAGAGTTTTGTAAAACGTGCATATCAAGCCTTTCAGCTTATTTGGCATTGCAAACCTATCTTTTTTTAAAAAAAAAAAAAAAGAAGAAGCCAAAGGTGTCTAACAAAGAAAGAAAGAATCTTCCTAAGGGGAAGTTTCCAAGAAACTGCGTAAGCACACCCTTTGTGTGAGATCCAATCAGCAGAGAGCAGCTAAGAGAGCGGAGGCCTGGGGTTCAGCCACCTGGGCTCCTTTCCTAGCCTCAGAACCCACAGCAGGGCAGGCAAAAGCCAGGGACCTTCAGCCAAGGGGGTGATAAGTCACTGTCACTATTGCAGAGTGATTCTGTATGTGAAATACCTCGGGCTTTATTAATTACAAAGTGAGTACAAATTGAAATGACAGGACAAATGGGTATGATGGCAAGCTGCAGGCTTCTTTCTGTTCTGAGATTAGCTGCCTATGTTTCAACTGTTGGCTTTAGCATTTCACCACCGCCTTCCATAACTACTGTGTACAAGTATAAAATGAATAGTATTAAAAATAATGTTTAAAATAATATAATTGGCCAGGCGCGGTGGCTCAAGCCTGTAATCCCAGCACTTTGGGAGGCTGAGGTGGACAGATTATGAGGTCAGGAAATCGAGACCATCCTGGCTAACATGGTGAAACCCCGTCTCTACTAAAAAATACAAAAAATTAGCTGGGCGTGGTGGCGGCGCCTATAGTCTCAGCTACTGGGGAGACTGAGGCAGGAGAATGGTGTGAACCCGGGAACTGGAGCTTGCAGTGAGCCGAGATTGCGTCACTGCACTCCAGCCTCAGCGACAGATTGAGACTCCATCTCAAAAAAATACAAAAAACAAACAAACAAAAATTATACAAATAATTTCAGTTTAAATGCATATCCTTATTATGCAGAGTTGTTTAACAGCTCTGTGCTTTGATGGAGTGCTCCGTTTACACAGTGTCGGTCTTTGGTGCTATATTATCTAGACTTTTAGCGCATCTCTTCCTAACATAGTGTGTCGCCTTACTAAACAATAAACTGTGAGGTCTGGCACTCCATACACACTGTTCCCTCAATTTCAATCTTTACTTCTTTATCAAGACAGAGGCATGTTATAAGCAGGCAAGACCCTAAGAAGTAAGATCACAGTGACGTATTCCTTCATTGTTCTTAGAAATCAGAATGAGATCCAACAGAAACAGTAACAATTGTTTACAGAAATTTTATAAGAAATGCGGTAGGTTGAGATTCCATTCCCTTCTCCCTGGATCAAGCCCACCTGTGGAGAGGCTGGGAGAAAAGGGAACACCCAAACGCATTCTTCATGAAAAGGTGGGAGTCTGTGGATCAGGAAACCGAGCGGGGACAGAGGGGCCTGAGAGTGTGGCGTCTCCGAGAGAGGTCTGTGTGGGTCGATTCCAGCACCCCGTGTGGATGCCGAGCTGCTTCAGCGTCTTATGATCTGGGCTCCAGCTAGGGCATAAAACAGTAGGACTCTGTGGATCAAATTCAATTTTGCCAACATTATTGAGTGCTCATTATGTTCCAGGCAATGAATGAAGCACTAGGGATACCATTATGAATAAGGCTCATTCTGCTTGGGACTTTGAGAAATGTATAAGGCTGAAGAATAGGAACATAAACAACCATGACAAATGGCAGAGCATGACAAGCCTTTGGGAGGTATCCCACAGGGTGATAAGAATTCAAAGAAGGAGAAACTGTTCTCAGGGTGGGAAAGGGAGCAGCATGGGCTTGATGTAGAAGGGTGCATTTGAGGCAAGTCTTAGAGTTGAACAGGAGTTGGAGACACAGAAGGGTATAGGCAAATTCCCAGTAACGTGCCCGTGAACACATACAAGATAGAAATACTGGTGCCAAATGGGGACAGGTGCACTCAACTGTGTAGACAGTGGGGCTCTCTAGAGGATTTGGGCCAGGGGAGTCACACAGCCAGAGCTGGGTTCAAGGGGCTTGCCTGAGCACATGTGCAGAATAATCAGAAAGCCAAGAGGCATGCAGACAGCTCTGGTGCCATCATTTAAAAATACGTTCCTGGAGAAGATAGAGACAACTGATGGAGAGAAGAAACTGTGCAGAGAGAAGGGCCTGCAGAATTTCACCATGGGAGGGCAGAGGCTCAAGGAGAAAGCGTGGTCAGAGAAGCTTCCTGACCACAAAGCCTGATGACCACAGGGTGGGCAGAGCTGCTTAGAGAGTGGGAGGGTGAGGAGGGCTGGCCAGGGGATGTGGCCTTGGCCTGGTTGCCTCTGATGGGCTTCGTCACACGGCTGCGCTGAGAGCTCATCTGTCAGATAATAACCAGCGTTTGTTCCTCCAACATTTACACAAGGTTATACTGTAGATGATTATTTTACTAATTAATTCCTCTCCCAATTAAATCCTTGTATTCATCATCTATTTCTGTGTAACAAATTATACCAGTACTCAGTTGCCTAAAATATCTCGTTTAGTATCTCACAGTGTCTGTGGGTTTGGGATTCAGGCCTGGCTGGGCTGGATCCTGCCTCGCAGGGTCTCCCGCAGGCTGCAGCCCATGGTCACTTGGGACCTCAGTCCTCTCGGGGTTCCAGCAGGCCGATCGCCTCCTGGTTTCTGCAGTGACTGTTGCCAAGACTCGGTTCCTCTGAGGCTGTGCACGCAGGTGCTGCCCCTTGCTGGCCGCTGGCTGAGGAGCCCTCCCCACTCCTAGCCCAGGGCCAGTCAAAGCGAACACAAGGGGCAGTGGGGTGAGCACCTGCAGGGGGAGCTCTCAGTGTTTTCTAACCTGATCATGGGAGGGACATCCCATCACTTGTTGGTGTATCCTGTTTTTCACACACAAGGCAGTCGTCCGGTTACACCGAGGAGAGGCGTGACCAGGAGGTGGGGTGAGCAGGAACTCTGGAAGAGCTGCCTGCTCCCTTCTTTAGGGCAAGAACTGAATTTTCCGTTCCTTATTAGCCCTCTCAATCTATACTAAAATGAGTATAGGAAGTCATCAGCACATCCGTTTATTGATGGAGTGGTCTCCCTGCCCTCCAAGCTCTTTTATTTCCCCAGTTTCCTGCCCACATCCCTGGCCCCAGTGCCGATTATTTTTTCTCTTCTGATCAGTCCTGCTCCTCTCCAAAGTGTCAAATTTCCCAGTCCTGTGTCAAATCTCCGAGTCCTTTTCCTTGTTGCTGGTCTGAAAAAATTGTAAGATTCCAGATTCTGGTTAAACCAGTTTCCTATAGAGTGAACCATCTTGAGGAAAGGTGGCTTGCAGTGGCAGTGGATAGGCTTTTGGCCACTGTGACCTGATTAATTCAGTCACTTCAGACTGTGCCGTAGATGAGCTCCTCGGCCCTGCAGGCCTGTGTTGGTCCCACCTGGATAAAGGTGAAGACAGCTGTGATGGTGGGACTGTCGGATCTCTGCTCATCAGGGCCATTTCTGAGCATGTGCAGGGCATCCTGCTGCCAGCCATATTGCGTATCAGGAAATGTAACTGGTTGGCACCACTCATCAACCACCTGATTGCTACCCAGGGCAAGAGCTGAGTGGGGGATTTGTATCCACGAGTGAGCACAGGCGTAAAGGATTGAGAAAAGCCACAGCACTGAAGAAGGGCAGGTATTTCTTCAAAGCAAAAGTATTCCAACTGGCTTAGAGTGCATTGCATTTAAAACCAGTAAAGACACCTTCCACATAGTCCCTAGCAGTGACATTGGCAGCTTTCTAGGTGTGTACAAGCTCACAGCTTGTGTGCACCGGTCTCTGGGTTCACATGATGACTCACGTTTCAGGGACCAAGTTGAGGAATCACAGTATCCCTTCCACTCATTTCAGGTCCCTTGGGCTGCATCTTGATTGGGAAGAGAGAGTGGGGTTGGCTGACAAGATGCCAGCTTCCGCCTGATGTTCTTCTGCTCTAGTCAGCCATGAGGTTTGGGCGATGAGGAAATTGCTTAGGGAGGTGGGCTATGGTGTTTGTGCTGGCCAGCATATCTGAAAGCCACTGGTTTTATTCCTAATCACGCAATAGTCTTCCCTTTACAACTGGGGAAACTTCAAAGGGGTTGCCTTGTTTTCTGAAGGGTTTGTATGTGTGTGTGTGTGTGTATTTATATATTTTTTATTATATTTATATATAATATAAATATATGTATATTTTATATATTAATATTTTATATATTAGTATATAGATTTATATATAATATATTTTATATATTATATATTTATATATTATATATATATATACTATATTTTTTTTTTTTTTTTTTTTTTTTTTTTTGAAGACGGAGTCCTCGCTCTGTCACCTAGGGCTGGAGTGCAGTGGCCAGATTCAGCTCACTGCAAGCTCTGCCTCCCGGGGTTTACACCATTCTCCACTGCCCTGCGCCTCCCCAAGTGCTGGACTGACAGGCGCCCGCCACCTCGCCCGGCTAGTTCTTTTTTGTATTGTTTTTAGTAGAAGACGGGGTTTCACCCTGTTAGTCAGCGATGGGTCTCGATCTCCGACCTCGTGATCCCGCCGTCTCGGGCCTCCAAAGTGCTGGGATTACAGGATTGAGCCACCACGCCCAGCCTATAAGTTAGATATTATATATAAATAGTTTAGATATTTTAGATATATTTTATATATAAAATATTTAGATATTTTAGATACATATTTTATATATAACATATTTAGATAGTTTAGATATATTTTATATATAAAAGGTTTAGGATATTTAGATAATATTTTATATATAAATATTTACGACCATTTAGATATATTTTATATATACATATATATATATATTATATATATATATATTATATATCCCCAGTAAGAAGCTGTGCTATGTGAACAGCATTCTGATAAAATTCCAGTGCATTACTTCTGGAACTCTGTCCCCTCACTAATGTGGCTACTGATTTTTGAGTTCCCATAAAGCATTTTCACATGATGTTTCTATTATTATAAATGTTACAAAGTCATACGCCACATTTGGAGAAAAAAACAAACATTCTCAACTAATGGCCACGGAATGCCAGTCAGAGCCTCTGATGTGCGGCTTAGCTTAAGGCATGCGACAACTGCCATTGTCACCTACAACTTCATCACTTGCTCACGTAAAGCTTGAAGAAACGAGACGCTTTTTCAGTGACTGTGAAAAAAAATTAACAAATGAATTTGACTTAGCTTTTATGGTACTAAAGTTCTCCATAACTTCAATGTTAGTTCAGTCCCCACATTGACATTTCCTTTGAAAGCTTGAGTGACTGAACCAACCCTGTACATCTCAGTTTCTTCATTTGTAAAACTGCCCCAAGTGTTTCCGTAGCATTTTCTGTAATGCTGTCTTATGCTGTACACACATGAGCTCTTTGTGTGTGCACATAGTATGGTGTAGACAGTGGTAGATCCTTTCAACAGCCCTGTTGATGTATGCTGTCATTCTATCAGCCTTTTTGATCCTCATTCCAATTATGCTTTAAAATAAACTAAGGTAGCTGGGTGTGGCGACTCACGCCTGTAATCCCAGCACTTTGGGAGGCTGAGGCGGGCAGATCACATCAGGAGTTCGAGATCAGCCTGACCAACATGGTGAAACCCCGTCTCTACTAAAAAATATACAAAAATAGCCAAATGTGGCATCGCACACCTGTAATCCCAGCTACTCAGGAGACTGAGGCAGGAAAATAGCTTGAACCCGGGAGGCGGAGGTTGCAGTGAGCCAAGATCACACCACTATACTCCAGCTTGGGCGATAGAGTGAGAGTCCATCTCTAAATAAATAAATAAATATAAATAAACAAACTAAGGAATGAAGAGATTAACAAGAATAACCTCTGGGACTTCACTTGCAGTTTCCTACATTTTTTTCAGAGATCTTTGCAAATGAAGCAGGACAGATTTTCAATACACGCTTGTAAACAATTGAACGGCATGATGAATGAGTTGGCAACTTAATGAATAAATGTTCTAGCAAATGGCTAGCAGGAAGCAATAGAATAAAGTACATTAATTTAATTTGAGCACCATTTGGCCCTCAAGTTCCACCGTGCTGAGTCCCTTAGTAGTCCTATCAGTACCATTGAGAAAGCAATGTGGTCAGGCATGCAGAGATTTCTCAGGGAGGTGCGTTTGCCGAGAGGGAAGTAGGAATCCAGAACTGCCACCCACTCCGGGAACATTCATACAGCCATTAACACATTTTACAAACTAAAACTGAAGACGCAACTAACAGGAGAGAGGGCCTATTTTCCCTTTGCTCTTTCTATAGTAGAAGTCCATATTTTTACCCTTGATTGAGAATTATCTTACATATTATAAAATTCACCCATTTAAAGTTCATAATTCAATGATTTTTGGTATATCCTTTGATCCATGTGACTATCACCCTATTCCAATTTTAGAACCTCTTCAACACTCCAAAAAGAGACCATGGACCCATTAGTGGTCATCCTTGATTCTGCCCTCCCAGCAGCCCTTGACAGTTACAATCCACTTTCTGTCTCTGTGAATTTGCCTATTCTGGACATTTTACATAAATAGAATCAAACAATATGAGGGGTTTTGTTGTGACTGGCTTCTTTCATTTAGCATAATGTCCCTGTAGACATATTTTCATTATCTTAGATAGGAGTGAAGTTGCTACGTCACATGTTAAAGTTATGTTTTGCATTTTGAGAAATTGCCAAAATTTTTGTCAAAGTAGCTGCAATATTTTATATTCCTACCTGCAATGTATGAGAGTTCCAGTTTCTCCACATCCTCACCAACATTTGTTCCTTTCTTTTCTTTCTTCTTTTATCTTCCTTTTTTGCAATAGCCACCCTAGTAAATGTGAAGAGGTACCTATTGTGGTTTTTATTTGCGCTTCCCAGATGACACACTGGCAAATGATGTTCAGCATCTTTTCATGAGATTATTGTCCATTTGTAGATTTTCTTTGGGAAAGTGTCTATTCAAATCATTTGGACATTATTAAATTGTATTGTCTTTTCTTATTGCATAGTAAGGATTATTTGCATATTATGCATGCAAGTCCCAAGTAATATGTGTAATTTGTAAATATTTGTTCTTGTTCTTTTTGTTATTTTTCCACTTTCATGATGATGGCCTTTGTCAGATCGACTTCTTAGTTTTGATGAAGCTAAACTTACGGCTTTTTTTCTTTTATCCCTTGCATTTTTGGTGGTGTATTTAGGATGCCATCACCTAACTCAAGGACACAAAGACTTACTGATAGGTTTTCTTCTAGAGGTTACATAGTTTTAACTTCTATATTTAGGCCTTTGGTACATTTTGAGTCCATTTTTGTTTATGATGTGATACGTGTCCAACTTTACCCATTTGTATGTGGATACCCAGTTGTCCAACACCATTCATTAAAAGACTTGATTTCCCCATTAAATTATTCTGAAACCCTTGTCAAAAATCAGTTGTCAATAAGTGAGATGGTTTATTTTTAGATTCCCCATTCTATTTCATTGATCAGTATCCATCCTTATGCTGGTACTATCCTCTCTCAGTTACTGTAGTTTGTTTATTTATTTATTCACTTATTTGTTTATTTGTAGTAGATTTTTAAAATCCAGAAGAGTAATTCCTAAAACTATTTTTTTACTCAAGATTTGTTTTCTTATATTGGGTCCTTTCATTGCCATGTAAATTTTAAAATCAACTTAAAATTTCATTGAAAATACGACTTAGAATTTGGATCTGTGGATCAATTTGACAAGTATTGCTACCTTAATAACGTTAAATATTCTGATCTGTGAACACGTCTTTCCCTTTATTTCAATCTTTAATTTCTTAAAACAATATTACATAGCTTTTAGTATACATGTCTTGAACTTCTTTTGTTAAATTTATTTCCAGGTATTTTATTCTTTATGTCAATTTTATTAATGAGCTTGTTTCCTATTTTTTATTTTTGTATTTTTTGTTCTAGTTGTTTTAGTCTATTTGACATACTAGAGCAAAATGTCATAAACTGCGTGGCTTATGAAAAACAGAAAGGTATTTTGCACAGTTCTGGGGCCTGGAAGTCCAAGATCAAGACACCAGATTATTGGGTGTGTGGTGAAGGCTCATTTCCTCATAGACAGGCATTTGTCTTCTTACTGCATCCTTACATGGTGGAAGGGGCAAGCAAACTTTCTGAGGCTACTTTATATGGGCTCCACCCTCATGTTGTAATCACCTTCCAAGGACCCCATCCCATAATACCATTACCCTAGGGGTTAGAATTTCAACATACGAATTTGGGGAAACACAAACATTTAAATCATAGAATTAATATGCAAAATACAATTGATTATGGTGTACCGATATTTTACCCTGCAAATGGGCTGAACTAATTTGTTAGTTCTAATAGTTTTATCTATTAATGAATGTGGGATATTGATGTCTCCAGTTATTTTTATTGACTGTCTATCCTATCCCCTTAATTTTATCAGAATTTGTTTCCCGTATTTTGGAGCTGTACTGTTAGATGCATATATGTTTATAATTGTTATGTCTTCTTGATTCTTCTTTGAACCTCTTCTCATCATAAAATGTCCTTTTTTGCACCTAATTTTTAAACATTGTCTTCAGTCTTTTGTGTCTGATATTAGTGCAGTCACTTCAGCTCTCTTTTGGTTGTTGCTTGCATGGAATATTTTTCCATGCTTTTACTTTCAAATTATTTGTGGCTTCAAATTCAAAGTGCATTTTTTAGAGACCATTTAATTGAATCATGTTTGTTTGTTTGTTTCAAATCTATTCTCTGCCTTTTGATTGGGATGCTTAATCTATTTCTATTTAATGTAATTATTGATATGGTAATTTTACACCTACAATTATGCAATTTATTTTCTATATATCTTGCGTCTTTTTTATTCCTCTATTTCTCTATTTTTGCCATATTCTTGTTAAAAATATTATTCCCAGTATACTCTTTTAGTTCCTTTGTTGTTTCTTTTAATAATTTTAATTTTTTTTCTCTCAATTTCCCTGGAAATTACAATTAGCTGTTAACTTGAAGCAATCTAGTTCAGACTAATACTAACTTTGTTTCAAACATAGATAAAAACTTAATTACCATATACTTCCATTTCTTCCACCAATTTTGTGCTATTATTGCTATACAAACTTTTTATTTATACCTTATACGCTATTAGCACAGTTTTATAATTATTGATTTCTGTCGATGTCTTTTAAAACGTATAGAAGAACGAACGTGTTACAAATGCTATGTTTATACCATCTTTTATAACATCTGTGCAGTTATCTTCACCGTTGCTCTGTATTTCTTCATGTGGTTTTGCATGTCCTTTCATTTCAGCATGAAGGGCTCCCTTTAGTATTTCGTATACGACAGGTCTTCTAGCAATAAATTCTCTGTTTTTGTTTATCTTGGAATGTTTTAATATTTTTAAGAGTTTAGCTAAATAGAGAACTTTATTGATAGTCTTTCAACTCTTTGAAGATGTCATCACATTACTTTCTGTTCTCCATAGTTGCTGATGAAAAGTCACGTAGTAATTTTATTGACTCTGCCTTGTAGTCACTTCAGCTCTCTTCTAGTTATTGCTTGCATGGAATATTTTTCCATGTTTTCACTTTCGAATTATTTGTGGCTTTGAATTCAAAGTGCATTTTGTAGAGACCATTTAATTGAATCATGTCTGTTTGTTTCAAATCTATTCTCTGTCTTTTTATCTTGCAGCTTTCAAAAATTTTTTTGCCTTTGACTTTTGTTAATTTGATCCTGATATATCTACGTGTAGATCCATTTATGTGTATTCTACGTTGAATTCATTGAACTCTTTAATTATGTGTTAATAAATTTCATCAATGTGGAAAGCTTTCAGCCAATATTTCTTCAAATATTTTGTCCCCTTTTCTTCTCTTCTGAATTTCTCATTCTGTGTATATTGATAGAATTAGTGGTGCCCCAGAGATCTTTAAGGCTATCTTCATTTCTATTCTTTTGTTTTCTCTGTCTCTGAGACTAAATAGTCTCTATTAACCTATTTTTAAGTTTTGAATTCTTTGTCCTTAAGGGTCAAATTTGTTATTGAGCTTCTCTAATGTAATTTTTATTTCAGTTATGGAATATTTCAACTCCAGAATATTTATTTGGTTATTATTTTATAATATCTATTTCTGTATTGAAATCCTCTACTTGGTGAGACAAAATTGTCACAATTCCCTTGACTTTTTCAAACAATTTTCTTTAGTTATTTAAATATATTTATAATAATTGGTTTAAAGTCTTCACCAAGTCCCAAATCCGAGCCTTTTCAGGGACATTTTCTGTCAACTTTTTTCTCGTGTGTGTGTCTCATACTTTCCTGTTTCTTTGGATCTCTTACAGTTTTTGTAATGGCCACTGGAAATTAATATGTTATAGCAATTCTGGTATCAGATTCTTACATCCCCCAAGACTTGCTGTTGTTGCTAGATTTTTATTGCTACTAGTTTAGTTTTATTTTCCTTGTTGCTTCTTATTTGCTTAGTAACTTTCCTGGTATAATTCCGGAGATTTTGAGTATTGTGCATTGTTTGGCTACTGATTCCTCTGCTACCTTTTTCTTTTTCTTTCAAGTTCTTGGAGCTTGTCGTTTGTCTGTTTATTGGTTAGTTTTTAAGGCCTGGCTTTGTAAGTATTATGCCTGGGTCAGGATAAGTTAGTGGTCGGCCAATGAGTAGCCAGAGGATTTTATTAAATGCCTTTCCTGAACAGCTTCTACCGTCTGCCAAGGGGATCTATGTGAGAAGGCATTGCTTTAAACTCCTGGCCCTTTCCAGGAGGCCTTAACTTGTAATCCATGCTTGTAAAGAGCCTCGGGGTCACCCAGGAATGAGGGCATGATGACTTTCTTTTCCTGTCTTTCCTGGACATGCACACAGCCCTGTAGATTCCCAAGAGTATGACAGAGCTTTCCAAAGTTCCCTGTGGTTGTCTATATTCTCTAGGATTTCTTTATTCAACTTCCAGCCAGGCTTCTTCTGTCCCAGCTGAAATCACAGCCCTGGGCAGCTGGGATGCTGCCAGCAGTTTGCTGTTGTCTCCGTGATTCCCTGAAGGTAAGTCTCTCCCTCGCTACTGTGCCCACAGAGTCAACATTTCCTAAGAGCTGCAGTGTCAGATAAAATACTGACTGTGCTCTGAGGACAGTGCTTTTAATGGAACTCCAAACCCCGTCAATTCTTTTTCTTGTTTTCACTGTCACCGGCTTTTAGCTGGGATGAAGAGGGGGATGGGAATGGCCCCAAATTAAAAGTCACACTCATCATTATCTCAAAATCCAGTACTTTCCAGTTTCTCTTGGGTGAATAATTTTCATTTTAATCTGTGACTTCGGTTAATTGCCATATTCTGAAGTCGTTGATTTTATTGTTTTGCCAACCCATAAGCTTTTTCAATGCTCCAGATTTTCATGACTTTTAACAATGTAATTCGTAATATACTTCAGCCGCCTTTGAACCATATGTAGTTGAATAGCATAATCTTATTCAGCCAAGCTTTGTTCATCCCTCCTCCAATGATTCTTACAGTTTGAAACTCACAGTTCAGTACTTAAGATGACATGTGGCCTTACATACCTGTCAAATTGTGATAGACCTCAGTCTTCCATCTCCCTACCAGAATGAACAGTCCTGAAAACCTCTGGTTCATCTTAGAGTCTTTTCTTATTTCCACAGCCTCAGATGGCAACTCTTAACCTAGGGCCCCCGATGACTGTGAATTTGCTGGAGGACATGCACGTGGTGAGGGTGTCAGATGTGCGTGGTACGTCTTCCCCTCATCAAGAGGAATCATAGCTTCGTCACATTTTCAGAAGAAAGACAGACCCACAAAAGGGTAGAGTCCTCCCTAAGAACTTCTATGGCAAGGAAAAATAATCCTTTCTTTATATTTCCTCTGCCCCAAAAAGACCGATCACCATGTCATCTGATAAATAGCCTTTTGCCTGCGTTCTCCGTTCCCTCTGCTGCTTTCTGCACTTTGCATTAAGGCTTCTCTCCTGAAATGCTCTCTGTCCGGTGGAGTGGTTGAGAGTGTGACTTGACTCCCGGGTTGGAAACCCAGCTTTGCCACTTACTACCTGTGGGATTGTGAACATGTTTCTTCACTTCAGGGTGCCTTATTTATGTATGTGTAAGCTTGTGATTGGTTGTGATTCATCTATAAGGATAGTAACTACTGGTGCTTCAAAGGGGTTGTTGTAAAGATTACATAAGATAGTACCTATCACAAAATAAGCTCTCAGTAAATATGAGCTTTTATTATTACATCGTTTCGGTGCTCAGGTCTCCAAATGTCCTGAACAAACCCCTGCATGAGATCAAAAGTTAACAGACTGACTCCTAACATTCTTCTTCAACTGAGTATTTTTTGTCCATCAAAACCAACATCTCTTATTTTTTTGGGCTGTTTTCATCTCAGTCCAGAAGACTGGATTGCTTAATCTATGGTCATTTTAGCTTATGTCCACCTCTCTAGCCTTGTTCAGTGTACTCTTTCTTACTGTATTGACACCATATTTATTTTTTGCTTTTAACCATATCCCATTGGGTATGAATTTCTTCAAGCCTTAACTCATTTTTTTTTAATCCCCCAAATGGTCTTCATTTAACTGGTGTTTTAATTCTGTAAATTGGTATCTTTTTCTCTGGAGTTACCTACAATTTACTGTACTTACCACTCCTTTTGTAATGCACTACTTTGGTAAAGGTACAAGCACATCTAACGTGTGTCACATTAAGCTCAGACTCGCAGCGGGTGTGTGAAGGCAGCCAGTCAGTTTGGTTAGAAAACTTCAATAGAGTGTATTTTCTATTGATTAAGACTGACTAGGCACACTTTAAAGGGACAAATACAACTTTTGTGTGAAACCAAAAATAAGAGTGGTATGTTTTTTAAAAATAGGTTAGAAAAAGGATCTTTAAGTGACCTAGGCTCTAGAAGGTAGAAATTTCTCTATCACTGCCCATAGAAACATTTTCTAATAATCCACACAAGTGAAATTATTGAACAATTGATTTATTTTATTTACGTTTTTATTAACATTTTCAATAGAACACAGCTCAATAAACATTCATTGAATGATTTCCTCTTGCTAGGCCTTGTGCCTCCTATGGAGAATGTAAAGTGACCATATACAGGGCCTCAAGAGTCTTATGAGTGAGATGGGCAATTCCTGCAGAAGGCAGGTGTACAGTAAGCCAGGAGGCCAGAGTGCTGAAGGTGGAGAGAAGCAAGAGCTGAGGCTCTTGCCCGCAGCCCATGAGGAACAGGGAGAAAGTTAGACGGCCTTCCTTGGAAATGGACGGACACCTAAGCTAAGTGTTGAAGACTATGTCAGATAGCGGGAGGGAGAAAGAACACTCCAAGAGGAAGTCAAACGTGGCCATGAGGGCGAAGGGAGCATCACAACACAGAACATGCAGGGGCTCCTTACAAGTGGGAGCCACCCACATACAGCATCCAAGATACGCACTGGCAGGACGTGGAGGTGGGAGAATGCCTGTAGTCCAACGGCGAGAAACTTGGACTAGGAGACGAGGACCTTAAATTTATTTCTTCTGCAGTCAGTGGGAACTCGGTAAAGGTCTGTAAGTGAGGAGAGATTTCATCCTAATGTTGATGCCTCTCCCTTCCCTGTAGGAGAGACAGGAGAGCCTCTGTAGAGCCATCAACGTTAGGATGAAGTCTCTCCATTATGATGAAGTCATCTTACTGTACTGTTCTGCAGTGAGAGATACAGCAGGCCGGGGAGCGATTAGGTGGCCCTTCTTCTTCTAGTTGAGAGAAACTGGGGAGCAGGACTAAGGCAGTCGTGGGGGGATGGGAGATGAGACTGGGTGGAAATATAACATAAATAGGAGAGTGAGGGAGGGGGAAGAAAGATTCATCTGTAATGTTGCCATGGACTCAATGTCCTCTAAAAATCCTTATGTTAATATCCGAACCTGTAAGGTAATGGTATTAGGAAGTTGGGCGTTTGAAATGATTAAGGCATGAGAGTAAAGCCCTTATGAATGTCATTAGTGCCCTTATGAAAGAGAGCCCAAAGAGCTCCCTCCCTGCTTCTGCTGTGGGAAGACACTGTCTACAAACCAAAAGCAGGCCCTCAGCAGACACCAAACCTGCCCAAACCTTGGTCTTGGAGTTTGCATTCGTCCATTTTCACACTTCCTGAGACTGGATAATTTATGAAGGAAAGAGGTTTCATTGACTCACAGTTCCACATGGCTGGGGAGGCCTCAGGAAACTTATAATCATGGCAGATGGTAAAGGGGCAGCAAGCACCTTCTTCACAGGCCAGTAGGAGAGAGAAGGACGAGTAGGAACTTCCAAACACTTCTAAAACCACCCGATCTTGCGAGAACTCACTCGCTAGCATGAGAACAACACTGGGGAAACCGTCCCCATGATCCACCACTTCCCCCTAGGTTCCTCCCTCAACACCTGGGGATTACAATTGGAGATTGGATTTGCACGGGGATGCAGAGCCAAACCATATGAGACTTCCAGCCTCCAGAACTGTGAGAAATAAACTCTGTTATTTGTAAGCTACCAAGGTTATGCTATTTTGTTATAGCAACCTGAATGGACTAAGACAAACATCTCCTGCATTTTTCCTGGCAGAATTGAGGACAGGAAGATGATTCTGAGTGATGAGGCAGTGGGTAATGATTTGCTCAGGTCTAAACATGGAACCTCTGAGGTGGCTGTAAGACTTTCTAGTAGATTATTTTAGACATTTGGATTCACAAATATGAAATTCATTGAAGTGTTCAGCATACATTTAAGAATTTCCAGCACATAGGCGGTAGGCTAAATCCCACAAAGTGGTACTATTTCCAAGAGAGAATGATAGTGGCTTAGAAAGACAGTAAAACGTCAGAGAACAACAGCTTTCAAGAGCCCACCAAAGGCATAAAGACAAGGGCTCTGCCTTAGGGGTCAGCAGAGGGCAGCTTTCAAAGCCAGGGTCATTTGAATCACTGGGCTCCTCTTTTAAGGGAAGCTTGACACGGAGTCTTTTTGGAGGATGATGTCATGACATAGAACCCAAATGTTAAAAATCTATATTTACAATTCCATATATTTATCTTCCTGCCACAAGTCTCCACCTGGATGTTCCAGATTTATCTCAAAATCAAGTTGTGCCAAACTAAAATCCTCTCTCCCTCCTTGCCCGCAGCTCTTCAATGCCTCTGGTCTCTGTACACTTCTGTTCTTCTCAGACCCGAGACTGATTTTAAATCACTATCACCTCATGGCTGGGTGGCTGCAGCAGCCTCCTAATTAGTTTGCCTTCTTCTAGACATCATTCCCCTTATCAATTCTCCCATTCCAGCCAAAGTTATTTTTTTAAAATGCAGATTATATTACTTATCCTTCCATACTTTAAAATCTGTCATGGCCTGACTTTCATTAGGACAAAGTTCAAGTGTTCCTTCTCACCAATTTGTTTTTGGCTATTCCTGCTTTCCTCTTACGTCTCAGTGTCAGTGTTAATTTTTATGAGAGACGTGTCAGGATTTGTTGAATGCATGATGTACATGACACAGTAAACATATGTCCATATTCCCCTCATCAGTGCCCCCTCAAACTGAGAACTCTGTCTTTCCAAGGCGAGTCCACGGCATCCTGAGCTTTTCTGGGTTGTTAGGACGTTGGTCGTATTGTATGGCACTCGTCCATTTATTTGTCAGTATCACACCCAGACAGCAAACTTGGTGAGTACAGAGTCACCCTTTGTTTCCTCTTTCTTCCCCCCGTGCTGAGCTCGTAGTAGAACACACAAATATTTGGCGGATATTTGACCAAATTAATGAATCAGTGATGATTAAACATTATCCTAATCTAATTATTAATGGAGGTCTGCACGTTTTTATTAACCAATAGCTCATATTACCATGTTCATTTTAAGATAATAGAGCTACATTTCTTTAAAACCTTTCAGAACTCCAAATTGGCTTTTCCCCAATTCGTCAGGATTTATGAGGCTTTATTACATATTAACATTTTTTATTTCCATGGCATAAATCAGAAAGCCCCCCAGCGGGCCAGGATTTATCTGTACATTGCATTCTACAGCACCATTCCCTTCCGTTTTTTAGACTTCACCCCATATCCTCTTTCCCCACTATTTTTAACACAACTACTAGGATAATCATTCCTACCTTGTATTTGTATCATTTCATTCTTTCTAAGGTATTTTCATAATTTTTGTCTCATTTTATCTTCAAAATGAGTCATTAGGAATGCAGGTATATAGACATTTCCCACCTACAAATATTCAAATGGATATTAAATGACTTTTCCAAGGACACTCAAATAAGTAATGATTCACATGGAGCCGATATTGATGTCCTGGGCTCAGTCCAGTCACAGCCCTTTGTCTTTTTCTTAAAATGAATATTTACCTCATTAATCTTTTTACTTATTATCAAGTGAATAAATTTTTATAACTGGTGTTGCCTGCTTTAATATTTTGAGTTTGACAGACATGTCAGGATTTGTTGAATGTTTGGTGTACATGATACAATAAACGTATGTCCAGACAAACACAGTTGTCGGTTCATCTTGCTCACCAGGGTAAAGCGAGTTGGGTCAACATCAATTCTCAAAAAGAGTTTGCAGCAAAAGTGAAATCTCAGTATCAAGCTGGAAGGAACCTGTTTAGAAGTTCTTCCGTGTCCTGTCATTGCTTTGGACACTCAGTCATCTGCAGTCAGACTGTGAGCTGAGGGGCAAGATTAGCTTCCTCCACCCCGAGTGACCCCACAGCACAGAGCCTCCACGTGGGGTGAGAGGTGGTGTTGTAACACAGGTTAGACAGTTGGGTGGACAGACAAACGGCAGGCTGATGGCAAAATGGAAATGTGGGGTAGATCACCTTAACAGGAAACATGAACTTTCCTTTTGCAAAAAAGTGGGTAAGAATGATAAATTTACTATTACGGCTAATCTCTCTCACTCAAATTAGGTTTTCCTATGTTTTGGGGTGTAGTAGAGATGGAACAGCAAACAAGGATCAGGTCGATTTTTGTTTTATTTTCCCTCAGCTTAATAACAAGTAAAAACTGAATATATTTATGGTGTACAATGTGATGGTATCTCGTTGTGGTTTTGATTTGCCTTTCTCTAATGATCAGTGATGATGAGCTTTTTTTCATATGTTTGTTGGCTACATGAGTGACTTCTTTTGAAAATAACTTTCAAAAAATTTACAAGAAGAAAACAACCCCATCAAAAAGTGGGTGAAGGATATGAACAGACGCTTTTCAAAAGAAGACATATTGTGTTGAGTATGCTTTTCTTTATTTTAATGCTTTATATATTCTTCACATAAATCAAAAATATATCTTCTCCCAGATTATAACTTGACCTTCCACTTTCCTTAAGATGTCTTTTGATGAACAAATTTGTAATATTAATATTTTTGAATTAATTCATCTTTTCTTTTATAATCAATGCTATGGGGTCCTGTTTATTTTCCTTACTCCACGGCCTAAGTACATATTAATCTATATTTTTTAGGAAGAGTCTGACTTTAGCTTTATGTTTTCGTTTTTGTACAGACAGGATCTCACTACATTGCCCAGGTTGGTATCAAACTCCTGGGCTCAAACAATCCTTCTGCCTTGGCCTCCCAAAGTGCTGGAATTACGGGCTTGAGCCACTGTGCCTAGACTTAAGGCTTAGTTTTCGATATTTAACTCCTTAACCCATCTTAAGTTTGCTTTGCATATGATGTCAGAATACAGCTTCATCTTTTGTCGGTAATCATTTTTTCATTCAATTTATTAAGGAATATATATATTTTTAAACTTGTGGCATACCTTCTCTATTCCAAAGTCTCCTCATGCAATATTCATAGGCCTGTTGACAGATTTTTTATTCGATTTTATAGATTAATTTCTGTATCCCAAGCCAACACCACATGGATTTAATTACTATAGCTTCGGAATAATTCTTAAGGTCAGGTAGAACAACCCCCCTTTCCTGATTCTCCTTTTTACGAATGTTGGAGATATTCCCAACCCTTTACTTCTTCGTGCATACTTATCGAGTTCCTTATAAATCTCATTTGATATTTTGATTGAAATTGCACTATTAATTTGGAGAAGAATTGAGACCGTTATCGCATTAAGTTTTCCTAATCGCGATGTGATTTATCTCTCTGTTGATTCAGGCCTCCTTTAACATTTCTTAATAAAGTTTTGTGACTTTCCCTGTAGAGGCATCACACATCTTTTCTTAATGTATTACTGGCTTTGTATTTTCTGAACGGATGTAAATGCTTTTCTGAACGGTTCCTCTGCAATGACACTGACTCACCCTGACTGCCAAGGCTTCCTGAGCTCCGCCATCTGGTCCAGATATTTCTTGGTCAGTTCTTCTGAGGACATGATGGAGAAAAGCAAGGACAGGACAGCGGCAACTTTTCTCCTTTCCCCCATGCTTGCAAGGGGCAGCCACCTGCCCCTGACCAGGTCACCTCTCATTCCTCTCCATGCCCCACCCTTGTTTTCTTCATTTCTTGGCATTGCCCCCATAGCCTCTCCTGGAATTGGTCTTGCTGTAGAATCAGTAGTTTGTAGGTCAGCGCTTTGGTGAGAATGAGAAACAAATAATATTTAAATTCACAGAAAATGTATAGAGAGTATTTATGAGCCATGCTATTTTAATGATGAGGAAAGTGAGGTTCACAAAGGCCAAGCGAGTGTCTGTGATCACACTGCGGGGAAGGGGGCTGTTCTTGAGGGTCTGTGTTCCTGAAGACGGACATGCCAGGGGTTCCTGCCTCACTGGAAGTTGTGCTGAGGTTTACAAAAATTAATCTTTATAAAGTTCTTGGAACACACCTGGTGCACAGCAAGAACATATGAACTTTTCCATTATCATTACCATTTGTGCAGCTCTTGTTTAATAAGAGAAGTAGGATGTGGATCTAACCTAACATGAGATTTAATTCTGGTGTCGCATTAGAAGAAGTTTAAAGTGTTTGATATATAAAGATGATAGATCACCTTTTTTGGAAATTGAAAGAAGGTATTTGAGCTGGGCTTTTTTAAATGAATAAAATTTAAACATTTAGTGGGAAGGGCTGGTGTGAAAAACATCATGAGGCAAGGAGACAGGAAGACACACTTTTTTTTTGCAAAAAGATAAATCATTCCTGGAAAACATCACAATTTTAGTTTTCTTACTGTTATTTTATGCCTAATTTCTTCTTTCTGCTTTAACTTCCAACTTTGGTTCTAGATGCTGTGTGTGTGTGTGTGTGTGTGTGTGTGTGTGTAAGAGAGAGACCGATATGCCCGAGGAAATTATTACGTTCCAAAATTAGCAGCATTTTTATAAGTTAATTAAAAAGTGTCATCTGCTCCGAGTAGGTAAAAAATGCACAGGATCATATTGGAATGGGAGGCATTCTCTCATGATAATATTGGAATGGGAGGCAGCATGGAGACACTCTGCTGTTCTAGGTGCAAACTCATTGCAAGGAAGCAAGACACTCGCTGAGAAGTGTATGGTGGACATGTGCTCGCTTTGTAGAATCTTACAGGAAACCGTGCCGGGTTACTGAGGCTGGTAATTTCAAGTTAAGGGAGGGTGATTAAAATGGCTACTCGGGATGAAGAGTTTAAAATGATGAGGAGTTTGAGGCAGGTGATCAATTTAATCAAAGTGCAATTGCTTTGGGAAGGACTGCCTCTTTGAAAGGATTAATGCATACAGCAAGGTGAGGGAGGAGACATGCTGTCAAGGTTTTTATATTGCTATAAATTCTAACTTTGAATATATTTGTGACTTTGTAGCCATTAATTTGGGGTATTATAATTATTTTAAAATTTTAAAATTTTTGTTAATGTTTGATTTGAATAGTATAGCTATGACTATACAACTATAATGTGATGAAGTTTTAGAAGTACACTTGATTTTTTTTTGTTTTGTTTTTTTTCTTTTTTTTGAAACAGGGTCTTGCCCTGTAGCCCAGGCTGGAGTGCAGTGGCACTATCATGGCTCACTGCAGCCTCAAAAATCTTCTGGGCCCAAGCTACACTCCTACCTCAGTGTCTTAAGTAGCTGGGACCACAGGCGTGTGCCACCAAGCCTGGCTACCATTTTTATTTTTCCAGAGATGGCCTCTCCCTGTGTTTCCCAGGCTGGTCTCCAACTCTTGGTCTCAAGTGATCTTCCAACTTAGCCTCTCAAAATGCTGGGATTTCAGACAAGCATAAGAGTCACTGCACCTGGTCATACACTCATTTCTTAATTTTGACTTTATTGCATCTAAGCACCAAAATACTTCAATCAGGAACCATTTCATATTTCATAATGAAAATAAATGAGGAAAAGTTATTTCACTGAAAATTTTACTTTCCAACAAGCTTCTCTGAAATGTATTTATTTCACTAAAGTAGAGATATCTTTTTCTACATTAATTCTATTAGATATGTTATATGTTTCATAATATTGTCAATGATTTTGTCTAAACAGTTTAAGATTGTCAAGAACTTATATTGTCTGTAATTCAGAATTTTATAGATTATTGCACTGAAAAAAATCACGAAAAACTCCCCAAGCAATATCTTAAAGTCTCCTCTCTGTAAACAGATACTTTTAGTCTCCCTGAAGGAGGTGATGATAATTATGTCCTTGACATGTTCATCCTGGGAAACCTACACCATATCTACATTTCAGGATGTCAGAGTGCTTCCCTCCATCTGATCTTCTTGAAAATTTCACTTCCCCATGTTCTCCTGGACAACTTCCATCCTGTTAACAACTGGAAATCATCAAACCTTGCTGTGATGGTGTGGACTCCATTTCACCTGCTGTGAGGACACAGGCTCCCAAGCAGGGGACTCAGGGGTCTGAAGCTAGGACTTGAGCTGGCCCCAACTCACCAGGTCTAGGCACTGACCTCGTGTTTGCCCCGAGTAGCTTCTGAGAATGAAGAGGAATAATGTGAAGTCTGCCCATCATAGGTGGTTTCACACTTGCCATATTCTATAGCCCCTTTTCTGGGCTTCTCCTCTCCTTAGTTCTGCTGTCAACACTTAAAGAACCCAGATATTACTTGTGTGTCTAAAGAGCTTAGTTTTAAATAATGGGTATTAAACAACCATTTGGTGAAGGCGCTCTACGTTAAATTTTAGAGATTCTTATGTGCCCGATCTCATGGCATGAGTATCTAGTGTTAACATCTTTAGTGTAGATAGCCTCAAGCAAGGAGACCTGTAGAGATATGTTAGGAATTATCAAGCAATTGTAGATTTTTTTGTTTGTTTTGTTTTGTTTTTTTGAGACAGAGTTTAGCTCTTGTCACCCAGACTGGACTGCAATGGCGTAATCTCAGCTCACTGCAACCTCCACCTCCCAGGTTCAAGCGATTCTCCTGCCTCAGCCTCCTGAGTAGCTGGGATTGCAGGCACATGTCACCATCCCCAGCTAATTACTATATTTTTTGGTAGAGACAGCGTTTCATCATGTTGGCCAGGCTGGTCTCAAACTCCTGGCCGCAGGTGATCCACCAGCTTTGGCCTTTCAAAGTTCTGGGATTACAGGCCTGAGCCACTGTGCCTGGCCGTGTTCTTTTTTTTTAAATCCAGGTTCATGTCATCTGGCTCAGAATCTAGTTCTTTCCATGCTCTGGGGGCACGGACACCCCCAGTCAGGAGCCCAGGCAAAGCACAGAAAGCCCCCCACCGGTCAGAAGACCCCGCCCCTGTGAAAAGTGTTTCCAAGAGGCTTTCTAATGCTGCCCTGTTAAATATGAACAGATAATGAAGATCTCTAGATGTTCATGCAAGTCCTCTAATATGTAAAGGACCCAAACAAAAAAAAAAAAACAAAAAAAAAAGAAAACAAAGACTGTTCAAGAGAAACAAAGAAGCTATCATTGACTTTGTCTGAGTCACAGAAGGGAAACCACATTGGGTTTGCTGAACAGGAACACATTTAATTTTAAGTAGAAAAAGAAGACGATGATGCGTTGAATAACTAAGAGATCACTTAGAAATTTAAAGATGAGTGTTGAAATTTTAAATTTTAAAAAATCTCACAAGAGAGATGAGAAGGTACAGTAAGGAAATCTGATCAGGACAAAATGGCGAGGGGATGGAAAATAAGATGAGAGGGTCTGTCCCGCTCCCACAGGACCACTGGTTGAATCGTGTAAGTTCCAGAAAGAGATCAGAGAAAATGGAGAGAAAACAACCAGTGAAGAAAGCAGGGAAGATGATGGCCCTGGAAAAGCTGCAGGATACATCACATGGGAGAAAACAGATCTACACACCCCCTCATTCTGGGGAAATACACACTAGAAGCAAAGAGAAAATCATGATGACTCTGGGCATGGGGGTCGAGGGGAAAGGATTCAAAGAATCTTCAAGAGGTAAGAAGATGAGGGAGGAACACCATCACACCTCCAGGGAAGTTCTTTCTCATCTAGACTGTATTACTCAGACAAATAGTAGTTGGGTGTCAAGACAAAAATAGACATTTTAACGTTTAGGAATCATTAAAAATCTCCCAACAACCTTTTCATAGGAAGCTGTGGGATTACGTCTTCCACCAAAAACAAACAAACAAAAAACCAACAATAAGTAAATCAAGACAGAGGAAGACAGGGATGCAGCAAAGAGAGAGAGATTACAAGAGATGGGGCAGGGACCTGGTGATGGCCAAGGGGCGTCATTACAGCCCCAGCTTTCAAGAGAACCAGTGTGCACCAGGCCAGATGGGAGGACACAGATGACTCCCTGAGACTTTAGGCAGGACACCAAATTGATAACTAAGCTGTTCTTCCCTAAGAAGAAGATATGATGTAATTGGGAATTTAGGATAGAGTCATGAAAGGTACATAGGCGAGCATGTGTGTGCATGGACACAATTATATTAATTGCAGTATAGAAATATTGTGCTGATAAGGAACATAGCATTAATGTGTTGTTCATCTGGCAATAGTCTCTCCGTAGTTATGACAGTAAAGCATTGCCTAGTAATCTCATGTATTGCCTAGTACAAGCATGCTGGGGGCAGAAACTATGAGAAGGGCTTGGGCATGGTGTGCATTAGCATACCTCCCAGTTCCCGCAGATGGGACGTGGAAGTTCAGTGGTTCATGGTGGGAAACCGCACAGCCCCCCATGGTAGAGACGCATTCATGTAGGGTCTGAAGGCAAATGCCAAAAGAAATGGCTAGAAGCATGGAAAGTTTTCCCTCTGGGGAGCTGGAAGTAAGACAGGGGTGGTATGTGGGGAACACTGTTTTTGTAATGAGCGGTGTAGAAGTATTTTACCCCTAAACCATGTGCGTGTATGAGGTTGATGAGAACACACATCACCTTTTCAAAGACCTTTTCTTCCTGTTGTTCATTGTGACGGCTCACAGTTGCAGCCTGTCAGACCACAAGCAATCTGGAGCTGGTCTGCACAATCTCTCAGGGTCTAGGATGAAGAATTTCCCGGAATGCAGATATCTCAGGTGCATTGGGTGACAGGGAGCTGAAGCGAAAGACAGCGCAGTTACGTTTCATCTTAGTAAAGAGGACATCAAAGTTCTTCAGCATCCTTCATCCCTCCATCCCTCTGGTAATAAACAGATTTGGTAACTGACAAAATGCTCCTTCCCTGACATTGACAAATTCCCTGGGGTTCTCAAGGTTGTCGCAAGGGGGTCTGTGTGAACAAAGGCGCTAAACACAGCTGTTTCAACTTCTATATTTAAAACTGAATAGCATAAATAGAGTTTTCATTACAAATAGAACCGCTTAGAGGGGCTCCAAATGGGACTCTAGCTTGCCAGCAGCTCTGGCAGTCACGGGAGGTTAAGTCCCTGTGCTGGCAACCCTGTGACTCAGCTCTGCACCCCTCCACCACTGTGGCCCCCTCGGCCAGGCTGCAGGGTCCACAGCTCCCTAATGCTGGGCCGTGGAGGAGTTAAGCCACACATTCACAATGAGCCACTAGTGAAAACAAGAAGTGTAAGGAACCCTGAGAATAAAATACAAACTAGCAAGGACCCAATCTGCCTCAAAATGACCTGTACCCACTCTCTAAGTCACATCTATTAATCAAAACCCTCCCACTGCAGATCACTATCTCTCTGATTCTTTAAATGTTAAAAGGAAAAACAATTTACAGTAAAATGTATAACCAAATTAGCTTTTTTATATATTAAGAATAAAAATTATGTTATATATGGAGAAGTGCTTACAAATATCAGACTGGAATGCTGTCTTCTACCTCATCATTTGGCAATAAACTTTTAAAAACCAAAAAACAAAGAAGAAAGGAAGGAGAGAGAGAGAGAAAAAAAAAGAGGAAAGGAAAGGAAGGGAAGAATAGAGGGAGGTAGACAGGAAGTGGGCAAGGAAGGGAGGGAAAAAAGAAAGGAGCAAAGAGAAGGGGAGGGGAGGGGAGAGGAGGGGAGGGAGACAGGGAGGGAGAGAGACAGTGAGGGAAGAAAGGAGAGAAAAAGTGAATAAACAAGTTTGGCTTTCTTTAGTCTCAAATGCAAAAATTTCAAACAAGGTAATTTTATGCCTGCTTTTCATTACAGGATATATCATTAAATTTCAATCTGTCTCTCTAAATAACTAAACATAAAGTAATAGATCATTCTTGAATTTTTGGACAAATAATGATTTTTTATTCACTACATAATTAACTTAAAATAAATTAAACACCAAGTACCTTGTTAAAGGGGAAAGTAAAATATTTTCATATATCATGAATATTAATAATGATAAAGTTAAAATGAATTTTATAATACAGCTATGAATAATTCATTGATCTACAACTGAGTTTTTACAGTCACTTGTTTGTCCTATATGCTATGACAATGAAGAAATGGCCTAAGTTCCTGAGAAAGGGACCCTATGGTCCCAAACTGAAGAGCAGGGAGAGTGTCACCCTGAAGCTGCAGTCCTTCCTTGCTGCCACGCTCTCTGTGTGCCCAGGTGTTGTGGCTGGCCATGAGATGACAGATAGAGGTTTGTTAATTTAGTTCATCTTTGATTCACTCATGAAACTGAGCAAACTTTGGTTTCACACATGTTCTATGTCTGCAGTGGATCCAGTTCTAGGGTTTAGAGTCTAATAGGCTCTCTCCCCTGCCCTGATGAGCTCGTGGTGGGGTTGGCGTACTGCTTAGGTGACCTACAGTTACAGTATGGTATGCTAAATTCTGTGACAGAGTCAAAAGAAAACCATAACACAAGATGTGTTGCAGCCTCCAAAGCTTCCTACAAAACTCTTTCTAGGAAATCCACCACATTTTCAGTGACAATCATCCATTTATAATTATTGATCTATAGACAATTTTTATCTGTACTGAGGTCTTTCCTTATTCTTCTTTTTTTAACTGCAATGATTCTGAAAGGTGAAGAGCCTAAGAAGACACAGACATTATTAAGGACTTTGAGAGATAAATCGTTCATAGAAATGTCACCCGTGCATTATGTGCCCCCTGCCAAACTGCAGCCCTGCGTCCCTTCATGCTTTGGTACAAGGCCTTTGGCCGGGACTGTGTGGAGAACTCACAGCACACATGCCCACTCTCAGCAGGGATGAAGTGCTGCCAGCACTGACCAATGTACCTGGTTCCAGGGGGCTCTGCTCATCAACGCAAATGGAAAGTGAGACCGTTGCATGCTTACCGTGGTGCCGCGAGACCATTGGGTGCTTACCGCGGTGCCATGAGACTGTTGGGTGCTTACTGTGGGGCTGTGAGACCGTTGGGTGCTAACTCTGGTGCCCTGCATGACTGTTTTGTGTTGCATGGGACAAGAAGGCATGTGCTTTCATGGAAAGCCACTGGAAATAGTAAAACAATCCTGCGAAAAGCAGTTGCAACCCCGTTAATGGCCTCACCCAGAGTAAGAAGCAGGGATGCTATGGCTGCTGCAGGCCCACTCAGCCAGGCACCCTTTGTTCAGAGAAATGGGGACGGCCATTCAGTTCCCACCAGTGTGGGTGACACACAGACCTTTTGAGAAATAACAAGACCACTGTGTCTATACCATTGAGTGAACTCTTCCTTCCCTCAAACAGCAGACATGACCCAATTGTCCTTGAGTTTATATAAACTGCAATCACACTTAGATATGG